>NC_089507.1:105382062-105682062 GCF_036850995.1 Saccopteryx leptura | reverse complement strand
CCTAAAATTCAATATGAAGGATATTTCTTTTTCAGATATTTCCAATATATTGTTACAAGATGATGCATTGACAAAAATATTCATTCAATGGAAAAGTACTCATTTCTAAAGGAGTAGTTTTTTTATAATTATTATTAAAGTTAATAGGCATATAAGCATAATTACAATATAAAATATTACAAATGTGTTTATTATACATTTATCATATTATAGTATAGTATTGTTGCAATAAATAAAATGTTTCTTTTATTTACGATATTGTTTTCTTCCATTTATTTTTCTCCTCCTTTTCATTGTAAAATAGTTGGTCACCTTATAAATATTAACATGTCTTAAAGGACAATCAGTAGTTTTCAAAAGCTGATCCAGTAATTCTATTGCATGCCTTTGACCAGATTACATTTTACTTCTTTCTGGAAACAAACCATAAGCCCAATGCACTTATACAACTTAAGCCCGATCCACTTATGATGTGGATCATCTGAAAGTAAAATCTGAGACAAGAACTGTTCCCATTGGTTCTAATAAGTAGATGAAAAGCAGGATTCTCTAAAGGATTTTTATCTACATACATTTTAAAATTTCTCACGTCAAAAGAAACCTCTTCTGCTTTTAATATAAACAAGGGACAAAATTAAATGCAAAAGAGTCTGCTAATGCAAGATTGAGATTCTCAGAGGAACATCACTTTTTCCACATTTCACACATTCTGAATATTAAGGTATCACATTTAAGAGATTAGCTAGTTCTGAATGGATATAAATGAAAGAAATGGCAGCCAGGTCACTGTTTTGGTATGTACGACTACCGCATGTACAATTAAGTCAGCTCTTAATTATTCAGGTTGTATTCAGCGAGAGTTAGCATGGTCTTTGTCTCTTCACCCCCCTTCCTTTCTTGTTGCCCCTTCCATCAGAGGATCTCAAGCTCAGGGAGAAGAAATAAAATGAGAGCAGGCAATTTGGTTTCCAATTCATTGCTCAATTACTGGTGGGAGATGTGGATGAAGGGCTAGATTGAAATCATCATTAATCAGGAACCATTATGCATATCTATCTTCTGCCTTGACCATGAAAATCAGGGTCTTAAGTGGTTTCTACGAGTGATCCACAGGTGACTGCTAAAGATGATTTCCTCTCAAATCATTTAAATTTTTAAAAATTATACTTTTCTTTTTTTACTTCAAAGAAAGGTTATACATATAAGAAATAGGATGGAGGTGAAACAGGCACATGTCATGTGAAATAATCTATACATACTGATGTTAGAACCCTTCCCAGTTTTTGAAAAATGTACAGAGAGCTTGCAGTAAAAATGTTGTTGAACAACAACAGCTACACTGTATTTATAGAGCGCTTTTCTTTCAGAGAGTTCGGAGTGCTTTATAAACAGTATCTCATTAATCTTCACAACTTCCCTATATGGACGGCAGTTTCTGATATCATTACTCACATCTTTATCAACAAAGAAACAATTGCCTGCAGAGTGGCTAAGTAACTTGTCCAAGGTCATGGAGGGAGTGAGTGGCAAAGCCAAGAATGAAACTCTGGGCTTTGACCTTCCAGTTTACTATTCTCTCCAGGTGGCCACAGTGACTAAGAGCAGCTTTTAACATGCATATTCATAAGTCTCTGAAGAAGAATTTACCATTTCTTAAAATGTGTGTGTGTGGCTCTTTAATATAAAATCCCATGGTTGAGGCATGACCAGGCAGTGGCACAGTGGATAGAGCATCAGACTGGGATGCTGAGGACCCAGGTTTGAAACTCCGGGGTTGCTGGCTTGAGCACAGGCTTATTTGGCTTGAGCACAGGCTCATTTGGCTTGAGCGCAAGCTCACCAGCTTGAGCACTGGGTTGCTGACTTGAGCGTGCCAGCTTGAGTCCAAAGGTCACGGGCTTGAGCCCAAGGTTGCTGGCTTGAGCAAGGGGTCACTCACTCTGCAATAGCCCCCCAGTCAAGGCATATATGAGAAAGCAATCAATGAACAACTAAAGAGCCTCAAGGAAGAATTGATGCTTCTCATCTCTCTCCCTTCCTGTCTGTCCCTATCTACCCCCTCTCTCTGACTCTCTCTGTCTCTGTCAAAGAAAAATACAGTGGTTGGTAGTAATAGGGAAATACTAAAACTATACTGAGCAGACAGACTTCAGTTTCAAAGCCTCATTAATCACATAGATACTAGCAGCTGACTGCACCTAACTCATATGACCAACCAAGTAAAAGAACACTGAGGAGCAGGTAGTAGCCACACAGGATATAAAGACCTTGTTTGAAATGACTGAACTCTCAGTCCCCTTATCCCAAATTATGTGGGCAATACCCTTTAGGATAAAATACCACTAGTTGGTTCAATAAACATTTCTTTATCATTTATTATTTATTGTATGCTAAGCACATGTTAAAAACTACATACCTGTGTTCACATACTTTTGGTGTAGCTACATGAAAATGGGAGTACAGTGTCATAGAAAAGGAAGATCCATGGCTAACCCTACCTGGGCTCGTTTGAGAGAACTGGAATCAAACTCCTACTCCTGAAGCTCTTGTCTAACCATGGCATTAGATTTGGACATGGTGCCCCTCTTTCCTGGGCCTCTCATTCACCTCTCTTTGCATGGCAAACATGTTCTAATCTTCAGCTATCTGCTTGGTTACCTCTCCTCAGAAAGTTTCTCCTAACATCTCCAACATGGACTCTCCCTTTTGTTGCCAAACACAGAACTCTATTTTTTTACCACTTTCCTCTCACTTGGTACAATAAATAATTTGTTAGCCAACTTATTCTCTCTCTTTCTAAACTGTAGGCTCCATGGAAAACAGGAACAGAGGTTATTGAATCGTGTTTGCTCAGTGAATGAAGGGTGACTAAAGAGATGCTGCCCTTTAGCTTCTCTTTCCCCCTCTATGAAATAGTAATGTACCTACCTCCTAGCATTGTTGTGAGAACTAAGTGTACAAATATATAAAAATTGCATTGCACCAAGCTAGGTGCACAAATTCAATAAGCAGTAACCTAAAAGTAACATTTAATATGTATGAAATCAACAATTCACACGTCATTGATTATTTTGTCAAATGTCTTTTTGTGTGTGTGTGGAACAATAGAAGCATTGAAGAAGGGAATAAGTAAGGGAATAACTTTATATATTATATTAGCTGTAATAAATATTATGTCATAGTTTTATAATGGTTATATAGTTATATATCATATAGCTAATAATATAACTATTAATATATCACTATAACTATTTTAACTACTTAACTAGTAAGTTTTAACTATTTTTATAAAAACAAAGAGAAGACAGGAAATAGGATTGCTGGAAATGTGTGTATATGTGTGCATGTGTGTGAGAGAGAGAGAATTGGTTTATCTGATGAGAAATTGAAAAAATGCAGGATAAGAGAAGCAAAAGTGATGAAATGTGGTATCAGTGAAGCATGAAAAAATGGAGAAATTAGTCTTAGCTAGAACAAGGAACATTTTTCTGACATAGGACAGAAGGAGACAGGGATGACTGTAGATATAACAAAAGAAATTAATTTTATAGTGAACATTTACAAGGTACTCAATAACTGGGAAGCACTATGTTAGTTTTCTCTATATATGTGTATGTGTATGTATGTGTAGTATGTCTATGATTCTTAAAAATTTTTACTTGAAAGCACCTGTATTTTTATTGTTTGTATATGAGAAAGTCAAATGTTAAAAAGGTTATGTAACTGCTAAAGATCACACACATAACCGGTGGTATAAATCAGCTTGACTACCTCCAGGAGCCAGATCTGAATCACTGCTGAGTTGTTTCTCATATAGAGAAGTCCGTTGAGGCAGGTTCTAAATTGAGAGCATTGGATACTGGTAATCTCAAAAGATAATTTTAAATGTGTGTGCGTGTGTGTGTGTGTGTGTGCGCGCGCGTGCGTGTGTGTGTGTGTGTGTGCGTGTGTGCGTGTAAAGGGGGGGTTACAGGCACTATGATATGACATAACTTGAGAAGACTCTTAAGTAGTGACCATGTGATTTGCAGTAGACTTTAGGTACCAGAAGTTATGCAGTTCTGGTATCTCCAGTCTTTTCAGCAGCATGAGCAGTTTCAGGATTAGAAAGAATAGGTGAATGGTTAGCTTGACTCAAGATTGGACAGTTGTTCCTGAAGGTTAAGGGGGGAAAAGGATTGATAATGTGAATAAATAAATTGGTTATCTGTGAGATATAGAGTGGGTAGATAAATATGTGAAGCCTGGAGGAGACATATATTGCTTAGAGACAAAAAGAGAAAAGTCAAAAAATTGGAAAAGAGTAAGATCAGAATGGGAATATAAAGCTGGAAAAATAAAATATCTGAGTTAATAATACTTAGAAATATACAAAACAGTGACTGATGACAAGACCCAGGGGAAGCTCTTGAAATTAAACTAGGGCAGAAATCTCAAGACAACATGGCTTTACCACAGAAACTAGATTTAAAGGTGAAGCCTTCATGGTATATATACATAAGTCCTATATATGTAAAAGTGTTGTTTTCTACTGAAGAAAACACTCTTTGTCTCTGATGTGCAATGTCACAAAAGAAGTTGCCAGTCTTTCCTTAGTT
Source organism: Saccopteryx leptura (assembly GCF_036850995.1). Lineage (NCBI taxonomy): Eukaryota > Metazoa > Chordata > Mammalia > Chiroptera > Emballonuridae > Saccopteryx > Saccopteryx leptura. The sequence continues at coordinate 105,677,464 of NC_089507.1, read as the reverse complement.
GGTGGTTTGATAATATTAAATAAATACAAAAAAACACTTTGTCTTTATTTCTCACACTAGTTGGCATTCTCTTAAAACAATCCACAATTTCTGCCAAAATATGTTCAGGAAATATGAGCTACTGCAGCTTGTGACCCATTTAGATAACCACAAACTGAATCATGGAATACAGCTCAGCTGACTAATAAAATATAATCAGATTGGCAGGCGGCATCAGACTCGGCTGTGCCCATACAGATCTTCTTTTAACCAAGTTTAACAAGTCGATCTCCAGAGTTATTTATTCCCCCTGTCAACATTCCTATTGTGAAAATGACAGCCATCAAATCTCTTTTAGATCCTAATCCCATTCTTTTCTCTTCTGCCTCAGGTAGTGGAAAGCCTCATATAAGCAATATCCTTGTAGGCAGCTAAAGGATTTGTTTGACATTGATCATTTATTTGAAAGAATAACTATCAGCTTTAAAAAAATAAATGTAATATCCCCGTCATTAGCCATGTAGTAAATTCAAAATAAATACCTGCAACCAAAATTACTTTGAAATCTTCTGAGGCTTAGATTAGTGTGGGTAGCTGTCCGACCAGCAGTAACCTGCCATCGCACTCCAAACTGCATAATAAACTGTCAGTCTTTGTGCAGCATTACTACAAGATCTGTCAGACTGAGTTTCACATTTCACTCTAACATCCTTCTTAACAGAGATCTGGTGCTAGAGAGTCAAATAAAGTTCGTAGTTAGGAGGAAATGACCTTCAAACTGAATCCCTTATGTTTAACAGCAACAAAAACAATAAGAAATTATTGAATGGATTCACAGATAAAAAGAACAATAAATCATAGGAAATCAATAGTCAGGGACACCCTTGGGCAGATTGAATCTCAGGTCTAATCAAATGTCTTTCATAATTTGGTTTGCCATTTTATAAAAAGAGCTAGTCTTTATTGACTATTTTCTCTGTGCTATATTATTCTAGTCTTTTTGTATGTTCTACTATATTCAATATATACTACTACTATCTATATTTTACAAACTAGAAAAATGAAATTTGAGGAATTTAAGTACCTTTCCCAGAGCTAGTAACTCATAAACCCAGAGTTTGGACCGACGTAGTTGAAGTCTAGAGTCTAAATTTATAAGCACTGTGCTAATCTAGCTAGCCACACCTCTCCTTCAAACTGGGTTTAGAACAGTGAGGAGTGAGGAGAATATGCTGCTCAGGATCTTGAGACCTAAAACAGAGACTTGGGGGCAATCAAGTCACTGAAATTAAGAATAGAAAAGTAAATAGAGAGTTATGCTTCTGAAAACATTTTATATATATAATCATAAAAAGCCATCATCCCTACTGTAAGACTTTAATAAATAAACTTTAAAAAATAATATTTTTAGAGGCATTAATTAGACCAAAGTCTTAATTAACAAAAGTCTAGGATAAGATATCTTTCACTGATTAGCAGGGACCAGAAATGTCTCCATTACTGGGACATTGCAAAATCTCAGGGCATGACCAGAAGGAGAAGTATGTTTACTGTAGGCAGAACTTTCCTGAAACATGGAAAAACCAACTATACATTTTCATAGCTACCCATAACCTGGCATGGAAGTTTGGAATATAGAGAATGATGTTGCTGGTAAATTTTTTCACATATAAAATATTTAAGAAATTATGCCCATCTGTACAAATACTTTCAGAAAGAGGAGAGGAATACTCCACAATTTATTTTATGAAATTAACATAATCCTAGTGCCAAAATCTGACAATAATAATATAAGAAAAATATAGACCAATAAATACATCTTTTAGTTGACATAAAAGTCCTTTAAAATTAGCATGAGCACAGCAATATATAGAAAGAATAGTATACCTTTAACAAATGAGGTTTATTACAGTAATTAAGGTTAACAGTCAAGAATCAGTTAATGTAATTCACCACATTAACAAAATAAATAGAAAAACATATGCACTTTTGAATAAGTATAAAAAATTAAAGCATTTGATAAAATTCAACACCCATTTGTAATAAAACTCTTAAAATATAAATAGAAGGAAATGATACAATCTAATAATGAAAAATCTATAAGAACCATAGCTAATATCTTGCTTAACTGTGAAATATTAGATTTGGGTTATGACAACAGTTTCAAATCTCACCACTTCAATTTAAAATTGTATCAGAGGTCCTAATCAGTGCAATAAAGAAATAAAAGGAAATTTAAAAAAAAATTAGATTTTTTAAAATTTCTTCTGGAATAGTCAAACAAGTTTGAAAAGAAATAAAGTTTAAAGATTTAATTTTAAGACTTAATCTAAAGCTACAATAATTAATATAGTGTGGTATTGAGATAAAGATAGATATGAATTAATAAAATAAGAGAAACAAATATATAGTTTATATTTCAATATGTTTCTTCTATTTGTAGATTATTTATTATATACAGCTCAGCTAAATCACAAATACTGAATTATTATAATATCAAGTCTCTGTTTTCATGAACATGGTATATCTCTCCACTGATTTATTTTTGCTTTAATCCTGATTGTATGCAGAATTTTAAGATGACCTAATGGTTTTAACTCCATCATAATGTTTCATTACATGTAAAGGGATTTGGCAAATGTAATTGAAGTTACTAATCAGTTGACCTTAATATAGGGAAATTATCTCGTCCCTAACTTAACTACGAACCTTTCAAGAGTAGAAAGTTTTCTTTGGTTGGTAGTAGCAGAGGAATGCAGAGAGATTCAAATCATATAAGGTATTTTATGTGAGGAAGATTCATTGCTGAAATGGATAGAGCCACAAGACAAGAACCTGATAACAGTCTTTAGTTGCTAGACAATAGGTAAGAAAGTAGGAAGCTTAATGCTGCAGATAAAAGGAAATTGATTCTACCATAAGGTGGAAATGAGTTTGAAAATGGATTTTTCCCTAGGAGCTCCAGAAAAAAAACAAGACTGACTGACATTTTCACTTTGGCCTTATGAGTCCCTAAGCAGAAAAGAGCTGTTCATGCCTATATTTTTTATCCACAAACCTGTGAGATAATAAAGAAGTGATAAGCTGCTAAATTTGTAGCAATTTGTTATGCAGTAATAGAAAATTATTACAGTCTATTAATAAAGTTTTGTAATTTCTTTTTTTTTTTTTTTTTTTCATTTTTCTGAAGCTGGAAACAGGGAGAGACAGTCAGACAGACTCCCGCATGCGCCCGACCAGGATCCACCCGGCACGCCCACCAGGGGCGACGCTCTGCCCACCAGGGGGCGATGCTCTGCCCATCCTGGGCGTCGCCATGTTGTGACCAGAGCCACTCTAGCGCCTGGGGCAGAGGCCACAGAGCCATCCCCAGCGCCCGGGCCATCTTTGCTCCAATGGAGCCTTGGCTGCGGGAGGGGAAGAGAGAGACAGAGAGGAAAGCGTGGCGGAGGGGTGGAGAAGCAAATGGGCGCTTCTCCTGTGTGCCCTGGCCGGGAATCGAACTCGTAATTTCTTCAAAAAGTACTGTATATCTTTTTCTAGATAGATTTCTAATTTATTTTTTATTGCAATTGAAAGTGTCAATATTTTTACATTCACATTTTCTATGTGTTACCTGTTTATAAAAATAAAGTTTCTGAGTACCAATCTTATATTCCATTGTTGAATCATCTTTCTAGAGTTCTAGTAATTTGTATGAAGATTATCTTCAAGAAAACTATATTTTCAAAAAAAGAGCTTTATTTCCTTCTTTCTGGCCCTTATAATATTTATTAATTTTCTATTCCTAGCTTGTAAGCACTTTAAGAAATAATGACTGTAAATTGAATTTTACCAAATACTATTTCTTTGAATTGAATATCATACACTTTTTCTATTTTAATCTATTAATGTGCTACTGAATTCCTAGGATATATCTTGGTGATATGCATATTCTTTTTTACATATTATTGGAGAGGGTACAGCAAGAGTGTTTTCTCATGATGTTTTGCCTAGTTTGGCTAAGTTACTAGTTTTGAAATTAATTGACATATAATGTGTTTTTAATTTTTTATTTATCCCACAAATGTATAAAATTTAATTATAAATTTTATTTCATAATACACTGTCATATTTAGTCATTGCATTCTTTTCTCAGCTATTTTTATTTATCCATTTTAATAATAACATTCATATGCTCTCCCAAAACATCAAGATTAGAATATTTATCAACGTTACTTTTCTTAAAGATTTTATTTATTCATTTTAGAGAGGAGAGAAAGAGAGAAGGCAAAGAGAAGCAGGAAGGATCAACTCCCATATATGCCTTGGCCAGGCAAGCCGAGGATTTCAAACAGGTGACCTCAGTGATTCAGGTTGACATTTTATCCACTGTGCCACCACAGGTCAGGCCATTAAGTTACTTCTAAAGGATGTTCTACTCTAATATTGCATTATCTGCTTATCCTCCAAAGACAACTACTCTTCTGATTTTAGTACCTGTTATTTCCATGCTTACTTACTTGATTATTTTTACTCACATATATGTAGGCCTAAATAATACAGTTTTTCTCATTTTTAAATGTTTAAAGAGAGTGTCATACTCTATAGTATAGAGTCTATACAGTCTTCTGATATTTGCTTTGGTCACTTAGATTTACATCACTAAAATTTATTCATGTTGCTAAATGTAGCTTTAGTTCATTTATTTTCACAATTTGAAAATAAGTGTATCCTGGGAATATAACACAAAAGTACAACAGATCTTAAGTGTCTTGCTCAGTGAAATATCACAAGGCGAATGCACCCAGATAACCACCATGCCAACAATAGAAGGCTAACGGCATGCCATATGCCCTCCATATGCCTCTCATAAGCACTGTGCCTACATCTATGGGGGTAATACACTGTTTTGGCTACTGATACCATAGGTTAGGTTTCTAGTTTTTACATTTTCTCTGTTGACTCATAAGGTTGAGCACCTTTTCAAATGTTTAATGGTCAGTTGGATATCTGTTGTTAGGAAGTGGCTATTTACATCTTTTGACACTTTCTCATTAGATTGACTAATTTTTTATTAGTGATTTAAAAGTGTTTTTAAATAAATTCTGAATATGAGTTATTTTTCAGGTATATAATATTGTAATACTTTTAATACCATGTGACTTGCTGTTTTACTCCCTTAATAGTGTCTTTTGATGAAGAAAAACTCTTATATTTAGTTAAATTCAATCATAAATCTTTTTCTTTGTGGACAGGCTATACTGTATAATAATTCTTTCTCTGCTCCAATATTGGAAAGATAGCTTCTCATGTAACTTTCTAAAACCTGTGTGTGTGTGTGTGTGTGTGTGTGTGTGTGTGTGTGTGTGTGTGTGTGACAGAGACAGAAAGAGACAGAGAGAGGGACAGATAGGGACAGACAGACAGGAAGGGAGAGAGATGAGAACCATCAATTCTTCATTGCGGAACCTTAGTTGTTCATTGATTGCTTTCTCATATGTGCCTTGACCAGGGGGCTACAGCGGAGTGAGTGACCCCTTGCTCGAGCCAGCAACCTTGGGCTCAAGCTGGTGAGCCTTGCTCAAACCAAATGAAACTGCAAACTGCACTCAAACCGGTGACCTTGAGATTTCGAACCTGGGTCCTCTGCATTCCAGTCGAAAGGTCTATCCACTGCGCCACCACCTAGTTAGGCTCCAGAAGATTTTTTATTTTATTTTATTTTTTGCATTTAGATTTATAAGCTATTTGGACTTGATTTTTACAATGGCACAAGGCAAAATTTGAAGTTTATTGTTTTCTGTATAAATTACCTAATGTTCTAGCATGATTTATTGAAATGATCATTCTTTTCCCACTGCAGTATTGTATAACCTTGTTATAAATCAGGTGTTCTGCATAAGTATTAGTATGTGTAGGTATTTTAATAGATCTTATATTCTACTTACCTAATTATTGGTCTATCTACCAATTCTGGACTATATTTGTTACTGTAGTTTTATAATCTTATTACCCAACATAGTAAGTCTTTCAATTTTATTCTGTACATTCAAAGATTTCTCAATTCTTCTTGGCCCTTTGCATTTTTATACCCATTTTAGGATCTTCATGTTAACTTTCATAACACCAAACCTATTGAGATCTTGAGCAGAATTATATGAAATCTATTGTTCAGTTTGCAGAGAAGGGCTATCTTTATAATCTGGTTTCTGAATGTGATATATCTTTTCATTTATTAAGATCTTTAATTTTACTCAATACTATTTTTATTTTTCTGTGTACAGGTCTAGCACATCATTTATTATATTTGTTCCTAGGAATCTGATGATGTTTGCTGCTATTATAAATGGTACCTTTTAAAATTTAAATTCTCATTTGAATACAGAAATACATTTGATATTTATTTTATATATAAATATGCATTTTTATTAACTGTGTTCTACTCATTATTTTATCCCAGTTGATTTAGTTATAACTCTAAATATTATAACATGCATCCCTGATTTATTAAACTATAACAAAAATTTGTATTTTATCATTTCTTGTGTAATTTAAAGACCTTAGAACATTTTAACTCTCTTCACTAGGATTTATTTTGTGAGCTACTGATATCATATTTTAATTCTATATAAACTTTGAAATCTGGAAAAAATATTATTTTTTACAGTCTGTATTTATTTAATTTTCACCTACAGAAACTTCCTTTTACTCTTCATTCTCCCTGCTTCTCTTTACTTTTATCTAAGAGCAGTTTGCACTTGCCTAAGGGTTTCCTTTAGAATTTTCTTAATCACAGGTCTGCTGATGACGATGAATATTTTTCAATTTTTATTCTCTGAAATGTCTTTACTTGTACTTTTATTCTTGAAAGAAAGATTTTTGGGGTATGATAATTATCACTGGGCAGTTATTTTCTTTTTAGCTTTTGCCTTCTATTTTTATCTATTTTTATAATGAGCTGAATTGTGTTCAGGTCCTAACTAACCCCCAAGTATATTAGAATTTGACTGTATTTGGAGACAGAGTAGTTAAAAAAGTGATTAAATTAAATGAAGTCATCAATGTGAACCCTAATCCATTACAACTGGTATCCTTAAAATAAAATGAAATTTGGATATTTCTTGCCTATTCTTTGTGGCCTGCAAAGTTTCTGTTGAAAAAATCAGCTGACAGTCTTACAGAAACTCCCTTAACTGCTTTTCTCTTGCTCTTTTTAAGATTCTCTATTTAGCCTGACCAGGGGGTGGTGCAGTAGATAGAGCATCAGCCTGACACTGAGGACCCAGGTTTAACACCCTGAGGTTGCCAGCTTGAGTGTGGGCTCATCCAGCTTGAGCATGGGGTCTCTGGCTTGAGCATGGGATCATAGACACAAACCCATGGTCACTGGCTTGAGTCCAAAGGTCGCTGGCTTGAGCAAAGGGGTCACTGGCTTAGCTGGAGCTCCTGGTCAAAGCACATATGAGAAAGCAATCAATAAACAACTAAGGTGACCTTGCTGCAACAAAGAATTAATGCTACTCATCTCTATCCCTGTCTGTCCTTGTCTCTCTCACAAAAACAAACAAACAAACAAACAAACAAGATTCTTTTTCTGTCTCTAACCTTTTACATTTTAATTATGACATGTCTTGTGTGAGCCTGTTTGGATTCATTTTCTTTGAGACTCTCCATGCTTCCTGGACTTGTATGTCTACTTCCCCTACAGGTTAGGAATGTTTTCTGTCATTATTTTTTCACATAGATTTTCAATTTTTTGCTCTCTCTCTTCTCCCAGCAACCCCATAATGTGAATGTTGGTATGCTTGAAGTTGTCTCAGAGGTTGTTTATACCATCCTTATTATGGGGGTTATTCTTCCTTTTTGCTGTTCTGATAGGTTGTTTCTGCTTTCTTATTTCCAAATCTCTGATTTGATCCTCTGATTCATCTACTCCACTGTTGATTCCCTATAATGTATTCTTTTTTTTCAGTTAATGTATTCTTCATTTCTGACTGGTTCTTTTTTATATTTTCTATCTCTTTGTTGATGTTCTCACTAAAGGAATATAGTTAATAATACTGTAATATTATGTATGATGTTGATGGATACTAGATTTATTAGGGTGATTACTTAGTAAGTTATATAATGCTTAGTCACTTGGTGGTATACCGGAAACTAGTATAATATTGTATGTCAATTGTAATTTTAAAAATAAAAATTATTTAAAATGAAAAAAAGAGAAAGAAAAGAAAATTTGGACATAGACACAGAAAGAGAAACATATGAAGACACAGGGAAAGGACAGCCATCTATATGCTAAGGAGAGAAACCTACAGAGAAATCAACCCTATTGCTATCTTGATCTTGTATTTCTTTCCTTCAAAACTGTGAGAAAATATATTGCTCACAAATATTAGGGGATATTTCAAAAATTAATATGAAGCGATAAAAAAGAGGAGCATTTGATTCTTTTTTAATAAACAAGAACATCAGAAAAGCAAACAAGTCAAAGAAAGTTCAATTATGCAAATAAGATACACAACCAACTTTTATTTCATTGGTGAAAATGCACTATACAAAAAGCTGAAAGTACTGGAGCATCTGCACGTTCCCCAACCCCCTAATATTTGTAAGCAGTGTTAAATTTCTGTGTAAGCTACCCAGTCTGTGATACTTTGTTATGGCAGTCCTAGCAAAACTACAATTTTTGACTGCTTCTTTAGAGAAGATCACTTTAAAGCAAATAGGGATTTCACTTGATTCCAAATGTTGGTTTTTAGTTTTTTGGGGGGAAGCTCTATTTCAAGTTTATCTTTACACTTAGATATTGCTTTTTATGGCCACAGTTGAAAGCCTGAAGCTATTATTCTTTATGGCCATTTACTGCCAATCCAAGCATCATTTTTTTTTTTTTTATGAGAGGAGGGAAAATAGTGAGACAGACTTCCTGTGCCTCAACTGGGATTCACTCAGCAACTCCTATCTGGGGCAAATGCTCAAATCAACCAAGCTATACACACCACTCAGGACTGACACTCAAACCAATTGAACCACTGGCTGAAAGAGGGAAAGAGAGAGAGAAGGGGGAAGGGGAGGGGAAGAGAAGCAGGCCATTACTTTTCCTGTGTACCCTGACTGGGGATCAAACCTGGGATGTCTGCACATGGGCCGACGTCTATCCACTGAGCAAACCAGCCAGGGTAAGCACAACTTTCTTCTAAGCTTTTCAGCCTCTCAGCTTTTGCTTTTGAATCAGCAAATGCTTTATATAAAAAATGACACCACATGTTGTACTCACCTCTCTGTATTCTGCAGTTCATGCTATCATCTGGGACTATTTGCTTTTAACTTCAAGATTTTCTTAAGTATTTTTTATAGTGAGGGTCTAGTAGAAATAAAGGCTATCCACTTATATTTGTCTTGGAACATTTTTGTTCCATCTTCATTTTGGAAGCATGTTTCAGTGGATATAGAATTCTAGGTCAGGATTTACTTTTGCTATTTAAAGATATTGTTCTATTGTATTCTGACTTTCATAGTTTCTCCTGTAAAAGCAATTTACCATTGTTTTTCATTGATGATGTATCTTTTATTCTTTGGCTGTTTCAGACTTTGATTTTAGTTTTCAGTAGTTTGACCTTGATGTAGTTTTCTTTTTATTGGTCATTTTCTGTTTCCTAAGCTTTTTAATCTGTGAGTTGATATCTTTCATCAGGTTTTTTATTTTTTTAAACACAATGATCTCTTGTAATATTTGTTTCATTTTTTACTTTCCTTATAATTCATCAATTATATATATTTGTTAATCTGTGTTATTTTCTTTCTGTTTTTTTCTCTTTGTGTTTTGTGTATTTTCTATTAATCTACATTTTATTTCCTTTTGTGTTTTGGACATTTTAAATTAACTCATCTTCAGAGTTTCTCATCCTGTCTTCTGGTGTGTTTAGTAAGATATAGTTCATGTATGATTTATCTGTTTCTCAGATTTGATCCTTTTTGGTTTTTGATTGAGTTGTGGTCAGTTTAATTTTCTTAGCCTTAAAATTTATACAAGATTCAGTTCTGTTCTTTGGAAAATTTGAGCTTAATACTTTAGCTTCTACCCTAAACAGTTTCAGCATCTGACAATTGCCTTGAGAAACACTATGTGTTTATGCCAGGCTTTCCATTTCTAGAAAGACTTGTGTCTTATGCATTTAAAGAGATTCTACTGTACCATCTATAAATTTCTTGGCTTCTCCTCAGTGTCTTGCATAAAAAACCTAGCTAACATCTCATGGTACAAACTTGTCATTTGTTTGGAAATCTTTCAGTTTCCAATCCATCACATCTGTCAAAAGTCTACTTATTTCTCTTTTCCCCATTAGGGTGCCTCTACTAGGCCAACTACATTCTTATCCACCCTCAGAATCAGTAAATGTCTCCAGGACAGTAAATGGCTAGCATTATCAGCCTAGACCATCGGAAAATACATATTTATTATACAATACATTTTTAAATAAAATATGTATTTCCAATGGCTTTAGGCGACCCCTGTGTTTTGGTCGTTCGACCCCTGGGGTCACAACCTACAGGTTGAGAACCGCTGGCCTAGACAATAAGGGTTCCTGTGTTGTGGAATTTTAGTTAACCAAATTCTCATAACTTTTATGGTATCTATAAATATTATTTAAAAAATATAAAAGGTTTTATGGTTGTTTCTTAGTGTCGGCTTGATGAAATATATTAAACCAACCCTATTTAGAAGTATAGTTCTACTATTCTTTGTACTCCAATATCCTTTATTCTATGAGTCAGGTAGTCAGTATGGGAATTCTTTCAGTTGTTCAGGACAACCATCCTATCTATTTATGCAAGGTCTTGGATAATATTCATTATATAATTTTGGGTACATTAGGCCTCCTAAAAATGGTTTTTGTCAAAATTACACTTTATCGCCAAAACTCTATTTATTCCTATTCTCATAATGGAATAAATTGTGACAGTTATGGAATTGATTGTCATGCATTTATAGACCCAAAGAAAAAATAATGTTAGCTAAATTAGTATAGGCATCATGCCTGACTAGGCAGTAGCGCAGTGGATAGAGCGTAGGACCGGGATGCTGAGGACCCAGGTTTGAGACCCCGAGGTCACCAGCTTGAGCATGGGCTCATCTGGTTTGAGCAAAAGCTCACCAGCTTGGGCCCAAGGTCACTGGCTCAAGCAAGGGGTTACTCAGTCTGCTAAAGGCCCGTGGTCAAGACACATATGAGAAAGCAATCAATGAACAACTAAGGTGTTGCAATGCGCAACGAAAAACTAATGATTGATGCTTCTCATCTCTCCGTTCCTGTCTGTCCCTGTCTATCCCTCTCTCTCTCTGTCTCTGTAAAAAAATAAATAAAAAATAAATTAGTATAGGCATCCATTAATCTCCCCCTATTCATCATCAACATCTGTTTATTTTCTTTCCCCAGGTACTGGTATGAAGGTTAATGTTTTTATATTCCTTTAGGAAGGCTAGGAATAATTTTCATACCATACTCTTGTACTGTATAGAAGAATCTATCATGAGATATGATGAGCTTTCTGCTTTTCAAGGGGCTCTGCAATTGTGAACTGTACCAGGCCTGAGAATAGGCTATAAGATCATGACTAGACAAGTGTTCAAGTTAAGCTTCTAATTAAATGTCTTTGAGAAATTTTGTTTTACATGTCAAGTAGCTCCTTAGTGATTTTTTATTATTTTATTTCTATTTATCCATAGCTAAGGGTATCTACATTTTGAAAAACTCTTCACAATTTGATTACTATACCTGTTCTGTTGTTTATCCATACCCACTTTACCTCTTTGTTTAGTGTCTGCCTCTAGGCTGAGCTGCTTCAAAGATCTCCTATCCCAGTCCATCACAATTGCAATCCTTTCTACCAGAATTCATAGCCTAGAGAGAATTGCCTGTAGAGTGTTTTTAAAAAAATTCTACTGTCTCTATCACCAATATATTCCACAGGGACATTCTGAAGAACATGAGAGAAAATAGAGAAATAAGAAAAAAGTTATACTGTAATTCTGGGATAAACCCTATTTGATAATGCTGGATTATTCTTTAATAAACATTATGGCTGGATTTCAACTTCTTGTATTACTTAGGATTTTAACAGCCACATTCATAAATTAGATTAGTATAGTTTCTTTTCTGTGCTCGGTTGGGTTTTGAAGTTTCATCATATTCTTTGCACTCTGTTTCTTAGAACAAGTTTAATGTAAAAGAAATAATTGACTACACTAACTAAAAATACTGTTTTAGAGGACATTCCTTGAAAAAAAATTAAATTTAATCAAATATCTTGAATGAATGTTTGATTGTCTTATATTTTTGAAAACCAAGTAATTAAAATTTTTTTTCAAATATGTCAACCACTCATAAACAGTCATATATGATTTTAATTCTCTCTATCTTTATTCTCAGTCTTGTTTGCATTTCATCTCTTTTAGATTTGCAATAGATGTTTCACCAATTTTTAAAGAGTAGTTCCCACATTTACATATGAAACTGGCTGCTTTCTCTTGTGCTGTTGCAGTTATTTTTTACTTTCTTATATTATAATGGTGACTGTCATTTGTCTTAAATCTTTAATTGCCCATTTAGTTCATTTTCTTAAATAATAAAAACTTTAAATTTATAAATGTTCTTCATTATGGGTTGGAAAATTGCTTTTGAAACAGTTTAATTATGAGTGAACATATAGTGTTTGCCTAGGATAGCATCCATTCTTTTCCCAGCCACCACCAGAGTTGGTTATTTCTCTTCCCTTTGTACTATTACATTAATAGCTCCCTTCTCTTAAAGAAAGGGCTAAGAAGAGTTTTCATAGTGTGTCTTGTGTAACTTGATTGTGATTTACCAAGTTTTATTTGGAGCTTTAGGCTATTTCTATTTTTTACTGTTCAAAGTAATGCATAATGAATAAACTTGTACATCATTCATTTTGTATTTTTGCAGCATATCACTTGAAATGAATAAAAAAGGTAGCAGTGCTGTGTCGAAGGGTAAATATTTGTGATTGCTTTCCAGATATTTTCAAGTTTTTCGCCGTAGGGAATGATATCAATTTGCATTTATATTCTTAGCACCAATACACATGAATATCTTTACCTCTCAGCCTCAACTGAAGTATATGTTGTCAATTTTTCACACTATTGTCAATTAATTGGGTTAAGATGTTTCTCATTGTAGTTTTTCATCCATATCGCCATTAAGGTTTAATCATGTATCATGAAATGAACAAAACTTGTGTACAAATACATGAACATTTATGCCCACCTTTTTTTCAAGACAGAATATTTTTATCATCTCAGAAAGTTTTCTCATATTCCTTTCCTCAATATCTCACCTGTAAGCAACCACCTTTCTTATTTTGACCACAATAGCTTAGGTCTGCCTACTGTTAGAACTTCACATAAGTGGATTCATATAGTTTAAATTTCTTTGCATCTTTTACTCTGTATAATATTTTAATATGTATCTATACAGTTGCATGTATATATTAATTGGTCATTAATTTTCACTGCTGAATGGTATTCCATTGTATAAATACCCAAATCTTATTTATTATTCTGCTGAGAAACATTTGGGTTGTTTACAGTTTATTCATTTTAGTGATTGAGGAGTAATATATAATTTTGGTTTAATTTTTACTTCTCCAATGTCTAATAATCTTGAATGCTTTTTCTTCTTCTTAAATGGCTATATGTCTCTCTGCAAAGTATATTATTAAATATTTTTCTCATTAAAAAATAGTCTGTTTTATTATTGGGTTGTAGGACATGTGTATATATCCTAGATATAACACCTTTGCCAGATAAAGGTCTTAAAAATAGTATTCCTCTATCTGTAGCTCTACTATTCATTTTAATGATGTCGTTTTTTAAAAAAAATATTAATTTTAATGGGGTGATGTTGATCAATCAGGGTACATAGGTTCAAAGAAAACATCTCAGGTTATTTTGACATTTGATTATGTTGCATATCCATCACCCAAAGTCAAATTGTCTTCCGTTGCCCCCCCCCACCCCATTACCACCACACTCTTGTCCATGTCCCTGAGTCTCATTTTTATGTACCACCTATGTAAGGAATCATATAGTTCTTAGTTATTTCTGATTTACTTTTTTCACTCAGTATAATGTTATCAAGGTCCATCCATGTTGTTGTAAATGATCCAATGTCATCATTTCTTATGGCTGAGTAGTATTCCATGGTATATATGTACCACTTCTTTATCCAATCATCTATTGGAGGGCTTTTTGTTTGTTTCCATGTCGTGGCCACTGTGAACAATGCTGCAATGAACATGGGCTGCATGTGTATTTACGTGCCAGTGTTTTTGAGTTTTGGGGATATATAGACAGTAGAGGAATTTCTGGGTCAAATGGTACTTCTATTTTTAATTTTTTGTGGAACCACCATACTTTCTTCCATAACGGTTGTACTACTTTACATTCCCACCAACAGTGGATGAGGGTTCCTTTTTCTCCACAGCCTCTCCAACACTTGTTATTACCTGTCTTATTGATAATAGCTAATCTAACAAGTGTGAGGTGGTATCTCATTGTAGTTTTGATTTGCATTTCTCTAATAGCTAATGAAGATGAGCATCTTTTCATATATCTGTTGGCCATTTGTATTTCTTCCTGGGAAAAGTGTCTGTTCATGTCCTCTTCCCATTTTTTTATTGGATTGTTTGCTTGTTTGTTGTTGAGTTTTATAAGTTCTTTGTATATTTTGCATATTAGGCCCTTATCTGTGCTGTTGTTTAAAAATATCATCTCCCATTTAGTTGGCTGTCTCTTTGTTTTGTTGTCAGTTTTTCTTGCTGTGAAAACATTTCTTAGTCTGATGTAGCCCCATTCACTTATCTTTGCCTTCACTTTCCTTGCCTTTGGAGTCAAATTCATAAAGTGTTCTTCATAAACAAGGTCCATGAGTTTAGTACCTATATTTTCTTCTATATAATTTATTGTTTCAGGTCTTATATTTAGGTCTTTGATCCATTTTGAATTAATTTAAGTATAAAGGGACAAACTGTAGTCGAGTTTTATTCTTTTGCATGTGGCTTTCCAGCACTATTTGTTGAAGAGCCTTTGTTTTTCTCCATTGTGTGTTGTTGGCCCCTTTATCAAAAATTATTTAACCATATACATGTGGTTTTATTTCTGGGCTTTCTATTCTGTTCCATTGGTCTGAGTGTCTATTTTTCTGCCAATACCATGCTGTTTTGATTATAGTGGCTCTATAATATAATTTGAAGTCAGGTATTGTAATGCTTCCAGCTTTGCTCTTTTTCCTTAGGATTGCTTTGGCTATTCGAGGTTTTTTATAGTTCCATATAAACCTGATGATTTTTTGTTCCATTTCTTTAAAAAATTACATTGGAATTTGCAGGGAATTGCATTAAATTTGTATATCATTTTGGGTAATATAGTCATTTTGACTATATTTATTCTTCCTATCCAAGAACAAGAAATATTTTTGCATTTCATTATATCTTTTTTGATTTTCTTTAACAATGCTTTGTAGTTTTCATTATATAGGTCCTTTACATTCTTTGTTATGTTTATTCCTAGGTATTTTTTTGTTGTTGTTGCAACCATGAAGGGGATTATTGTTTTTAGTTCATTTTCTGATGTTTCATTCTTGGCATATAGAAAGGCAATGGACTTTTGTATATTAATTTTGTATCCTGCGACCTTACTGTATTGGTTTATTGTTTCTAGTAGTCTTTTTGTGGAGTCCTTGGGGTTTTCGATGTATAGGATCATATCATCTGCAAAAAGTGAAACCTTTACTTCTTCTTTCCCAATACGAATGCCTTTTATTTTTTTCTCTTGTCTGATTGCTCTGGCTAGAACTTCCAGCACTACATTGAATAAGAGTGGAAAGAGTGCACAACCTTGTCTTGTTCCTGATTTTAAGGGAAAAGACCTCATTTTATGCCATTTAATATGATGTTAGCTGATGGTATATCATAAATGGCCTTTATTATGTTGAGATATTTTTCTTCTATACCCATTTTTTTAAGTGTTTTAAACATAAAGTGATGTTGTATTTTATCAATTCCCTTTTCTGCATCTATTGATGAGATCATATGGTTTTTGTTCTTTGTTTTGTTGATATGGTGTATTACATTAACCATTTTACGTATGTTGAACCATCCTTGTGATTCTGGGATGAATCCCAATTGATCATGATGAATTATTTTTTTAATGTGTTGTATTTGATTTGCTAGTATTTTGTTTATTATTTTAGCATCTGTATTCACTAGAGATATTGGTCTGTAGTTTTGTTTTGTTTTTTTATGTTGTCCTTGCCAGGTTTTGTTATGAGGGTTATGTAGGCCTCATAAAATGTGTTTGGAAGTATTGCTTCTTCTTCAATTTTTTGGAAGACTTTGAGTAGAATAAGAACCAAGTCCTCTTTGAATGTTTGATAGAATTTACTAGTATAGCCATCTGACCCTGGACTTTTATTTTTGGGGAGGTTTCTGATAGTTGTTTCTATTTCCTCCCTGCTTATGAGTCTGCTTAGGCTTTCTGCTTCTTCATGACTCAGTCTAGGAAGATTGTATTGGTCTAGGAATTTATCCATTTCTTCTAGATTGTTAAATTTGGTGGCATATAGTTTCTCATAGTATTCTATAATAATTCTTTGTCTATCTATGATATCTGTGGTGATTTCTCCTCTTTCATTTTAGATTTTGTTTATATGAGTACTTTCTCTTTTTTCCTTAGTGAGTCTTGCCAAGGGTTTGTCAATTTTGTTGATCTTTTCAAAGAATCAGCTCCTTGTTAACTATTTCTATAGTTTTTCTGTTCTCTATTTTATTTATTTCTGCTCTGATTTTTATTATTTCCTTTCTTCTGCTGGTTTTGGGTCATCTTTGTTCTTCTTTTTCTAGTTTCTTAAGATGTGAAGTTAAGTGGTTTATTGGAGCTCTCTCTTGTTTGGTCATATAGGCCTGAAGTGATATGAACTTCCCTCTTATTACTGCTTTTGCTGCATCCCAGAGATTTGATATGTTTTATTGTTATCCTCATTCATCTATATGTACCTTTTGATCTCTGTGCTTATTTCTTCTTTGACCCACTCATTTTTTAAAAGTATGTTGTTTAGTTTCCACATTTTTGTAGGTTTGTTTACCTCTTTTTTGCAGTTGAATTCTAGTTTCAAGGCTTTATGATCAGAAAATATGCTTGGTATAATTTCAATCTTTCTGAATTTGTTGATGTTATTTTTGTGGCCCAAGATATGTTCGATTCTTGAGAATGTTCCATGTACACTAGAGAAAAATGTATACTCTAGCACTTTGGGATGAAATGTCCTGTAGATATTCATCACATCCAATTGTTCTACTGTTTCATTTAAGGCCAATATTTCTTTAATTGATTGTTGGTTTAGATGAATGATCTAAAGCCGTCAGCAGTGTATTGAGGTCTCCCAGTAAGATTGTATTTTTGTCAGTTTTTGTTTTTAGGTCAGTCAGTAGCTATCTTATATATTTTGCTGCTCCTTGGTTTGGTGCATATATATTAAGAATTGTTATGTCTTCTTGATTCAATATTCCCTTTATCATTATGAAATGACCATTTTTGTCTCTGATTACCTTTGCTGTCTTGTAGTCAGTGTTGTTAGATTTGAATATTGCTACACCTGATTTTTTTAGATGTTATTTGCTTGGGGTATTGTTTTCCAACCTTTCATTCTGAATTTGTTTTTATCATTGTAGCTTAGATGTGTTTCTTGTAGGCAGCATACAATTGGATTTTCTTTCTTTTTTTTTTAATTTTATTTTATTAATGGGGTGACATCAATAAATCAGGATACATATATTCAAAGATAACAAGTCCAGGTTATCTTGTCGTTCAATTATGTTGCATACCCATCACCCAAAGTCAGAGTGTTCTCTGTCACCTTCTATCTTGTTTTCTTTGTGCCCCTCCCCCTCCCCCTTTCCCTCTCCCATTCCCCCCTCCGCCCCGTAACCACCACACTCTTATCAATGTTTCTTAGTTTCACTTTTATGTCCCACCTACGTATGGAATAATGCAGTTCCTGGTTTTTTCTGATTTACTTATTTCGCTTCGTATCATGTTATCAAGATCCCACCATTTGCTGTAAATCTTCCGATGTCATCATTTCTTATGGCTGAGTAGTATTCCATAGTGTATATGTGCCACATCTTCTTTATCCAGTCATCTATTGACGGACTTTTTGGTTGTTTCCATGTCCTGGCCACTGTGAAAAATACTGCAATAAACATGGGGCTGCATGTGTCTTTACGTATCAATGTTTCTGAGTTTTTGGGGTATATACCCAGTAGAGGGATTGCTGGGTTATAAAGTAGTTCTATTTTCAGTTTTTTGAGGAACCACCATACTTTCTTCCATAATGGTTGTACTACTTTACATTCCCACCAACAGTGGATGAGGGTTCCTTTTTTTCCACAGCCTCTCCAACATTTGCTATTACCTGTCTTGCTAATAACAGCTAATCGAACAGGTGTGAGGTGGTATCTCATTGCCGTTTTGATTTGCATTTCTCTAATAGCTAAAGAAGATGAGCATCTTTTCATATATCCGTTGGCCATTTGTATTTCTTCCTGGGAGAAGTGTCTGTTCATGTCCTCTTCCCATTTTTTTATTGGATTGTTTGTTTGTTGTTGAGTTTTATGAGTTCTTTGTATATTTCGGATATTAGGCCCTTATCTGAGCTGTTGTTTGAAAATATCATTTCCCATTTAGTTGGCTTTCTGTTTATTTTGCTATCAGTTTCTCTTGCTGAGCAAAAACTTCTTAGTCTGATGTAGTCCCATTCATTAATTTTTGCTTTCACTTCTCTTGCCTGTGGAGTCAAATTCATAAAATGCTCTTTAAAACCCAGGTCCATGAGTTGAGTATCTATGTTTTCTTCTATGTACTTAATTGTTTCAGGTCTTATGTTTAGATCTTTGATCCATTTTGAGTTAATTTTTTGTACAGGGGGAGAGACTGTAGTCCAGTTTCATTCTTTTGCATGTGGCTTTCCAGTTTTCCCAGCACCATTTATTGAAGAGGCTTTCTTTTCTCCATTGTGTGTTGTTGGCCCCTTTATCAAAAATTATTTGACTATATATATGTGGTTTTATTTCTGGACTTTCTATTCTGTTCCATTGGTCTGAGTGTCTATTTTTCTGCCAATACCATGCTGTTTTGATTTTCATGGCCCTATAATATAGTTTGAAGTCAGGTATTGTAATGCCCCCAGCTTCATTCTTTTTCTTTAGGATTGCTTTGGCTATTCGGGGTTTTTTATAGTTCCATATAAATCTGATGATTTTTTGCTCTATTTCTTTAAAAAACGTCATTGGAAGTTTGATGGGAATTGCATTAAATTTGTATATTGCTTTGGGTAATATAGCCATCTTGATTATATTTATTCTTCCTAGCCAAGAACAAGGAATATTCTTCCATCTCATTATATCTTTTTCAATTTCCCTTAACAATGGTTTATAGTTTTCATTATATAAGTCCTTTACATTCTTTGTTATGTTTATTCCTAAGTATTTTATTTTTTTTGTTGCAATCGTGAAGGGGATTATTCTTTTGTTTGTTCTCAATTGTTTAATTGTTGGCATATAGTAAGGCTATTGACTTCTGTATGTTAATTTTGTATCCTGCGAACTTACTGTATTGGCTTATTGTTTCTAGTAGTCTTTTTGTGAATTCTTTGCGGTTTTCGATGTATAGGATCATATCATCTGCAAAAAGTGATACCTTTACTTCTTCTTTTCCGATATGGATGCCTTTTATTTCTTTGTCTTCTCTGATTGCTCTGGCTAGAAACTCTAGTACCACATTAAATAAGAGTGGAGAGAGTGGACAACCCTGTCTTGTTCCTGATTTAAGGGGGAAAGCCTTCAGTTTAGTGTCATTTAATATGATGTTAGCTGATGTTTTGTTGATATGGTGTATTACATTAACCCTTTTACATATGTTGAACCATCCTTCAGATTCTGGGATGAATCCCACTTGATCATGATGTATTATTTTTTTAATATGTTGTTGTATTCGATTTGCAAGTATTTTGTTTAGTATTTTAGCATCTGTTTTCATTAGAGATATTGGTCTGTAGTTTTCTTTTTTTGTGCCATCCTTGCCTCGTTTTGGTTGAGGGTTATGTTGGCCTCATAAAATGTTTTCTGAAGTATTGCTTCTTCTTCAACTTTTTGGAAGACTTTGAGTAGAATAGGAACCAAGTTTTCTTTGAATGTTTGATAAAATTTGCTGGTATAGCCGTCAGGGCCTGGACTTTTATGTTTGGGGAGGTTTTTATTGGTTTTTTCTATTTCTTCTCTACTGATAGGTCTGTTTAGGCTTTCTGCTTCTTCTTGACTCAGTGTAGGAAGGTTGTATTGTTCTAGGAATTTATCCATTTCTTCTAGGTTGTTGAATTTAGTGGCATAAAGTTTTTCATAGTATTCTACAATAATTCTTTGTATATCTACAGTGTCCTTGGTGATTTCTCCTCTTTCATTTTGGATTTTGTTTATATGAGTTCTTTCTCTTTTTTCCTTGGTAAGTCTTGCCAAGGGTTTGTCAATTTTGTTGATCTTTTCAAAGAACCAGCTCCTTGTTCTATTAATTTTTTCTATAGGTTTTCTGTTCTCTATTTCATTTATTTCTGCTCTGATTTATATTATCTCCTTTCTTCGGCTGGTTTTGGGTTTTCTTTGTTCTTCTTTTTCTAGTTCCTTAAGGTGGGAAGTTAAGTGGTTCACTTAGGCTCTCTCTTGTTTGTTCATATATGTCTGAAGTGATATGAACTTCCCTCTTATCACTGCTTTTGCTGCATCCCATAGATTCTGATATGTCATATTGTCATTTTCATTAGTCTGTATATATCTTTTGATCTCTGCACTTATTTCTTTTTGACCCATTCATTTATTAAAAGTATGTTGTTTAGTTTCCACATTTTTGTGGGATTTTTTTCCTCTTTTTTGCAGTTGAATTCTAGTTTCAAGGATTTATGATCAGAAAATATGCTTGGTACAACTTTGATTTTTCTGAATTTGCTGATTTTGTTTTTGTGGCCCAACATATGATCAATTCTTGGGAATGATCCATGTACACTGGAGAAAAATGTATACTCAGTCACTTGGGATGAAATATTCTGTAGATCTCTATCATATCCAGGTGCCCTAGTGTTTTGTTTAAGGCCACTATGTCTTTGTTGATTCTCTGTTTGGATGACCGATCTAGAGCCGTCAGCGGTGTATTGAGGTCTCCAAGTATGATTGTATTTTTGTCAGTTTTTGTTTTAAGATCAATAAGTACCTGTCTTATATATTTTGGTGCTCCTTTGTTTGGTGCATATATATTAAGAATTGTTATGTCTTCTTGATTCAGTGTCCCCTTAGCCATTATGAAATGGCCATTTTTGTCTCTGAGTACCTTTCCTGTCTTGTAGTCAGCATTATCTGATGAGTATTCCTACACCTGCTTTTTTTTGGATGTTATTTGCTTGGAGTATTGTTTTCCAGCCTTTCACTTTGAATTTGTTTTTATCCTTGTTACTTAGATGATTTTCCTGTAGGCAGCATACAGTTGGATTTTCTTTTTTAATCCATTCTGCTACTCTGTGCCTTTTTATTGGTGAGTTTAATCCGTTTACATTTAGTGTAATTATTGACACTTGTGAGTTCCCTATTGCCATTTTATAGATTGCTTTCTGTTAGTTTTGTGTCTTGTTTGATCCTTCTCTTTCATTTTTCTATCTTTTGTTTTTTTTGGTTGTATTCCATACATCTTTCCTCTGTTGCTATCTTTTTTATCTCATGTGCTTCGGTGGTGGTTTTTTCAATGGTGGTTACCTTTGAGTAATGAAAAGGGTCCCTACTCTGTTCATTGTAGTGCACTATTTTGTGAGTACTTTTGCACTCCATCATCCTTTGCTACTGTTAATCTCCATCTTCTCCCCCCCTTTCTTTTTGTTGTTGTCACAGTTTAAATTTGGTTTTATTGTGTTCTTCTTGGAGCTTTTACTTGTGGCTCTGTTTTTTTTTTTCTTTGTATCTGATTGGAGAACCCCCTTTAGTAATTCCTGGAGTGGGGGTTTTCTGATGATAAATTCCCTCATCTTTTCTGTATCTGTGAATGTTTTTATTTATCCTTCATATTTGAAGGATAGCTTTGATGGGCATAGTGTTCATGGCTGAAAGTTCCTCTCTTTCAGGACTTTAAATATTGGGGTCCACTCTCTTCTAGCTTGTAGAGTTTCTGCTGAGAAATCTGATGATAATCTAATGAGCCTTCCTTTATATGTTGTATTCTTCTTTTCCCTGGCTGCCTTGAGAATTTTTTCTTTGCTGTTGGTTTGTGTCAATTTCATTATGATATGCCTTGGAGTAGGTTTGTTGGGGTTAAGAAAACTCGGAGTTCTGTTTGCTTCTTGAACTTGAGGCTTTAGTTCTTTCCACAGGCTTGGGAAGTTCTCATCTATTATTTGTTTGAGTATGTTCTCCATTCCATTTTCTCTCTTCTCCCTCTGATATACCTATTATTCTTATGTTATTCTTTTTGATGGAGTCAGATAATTCTTGTAGGGCTATCTCATTTTTTTAAATTTTGAGTCTCTTTCTTCTTCTCTCTGTTGTGCCTCAAGTTGCTTGTCTTCTATTTCACTAATCCTCTCTTCTATCTGACCTGTTCTATTAGCTAAGCTTGTTACTTCGTTTTTCAGCTCCTGAATGGAGTTTTTCATCTCTGTTTGATTTGTTTTTATAGTTTCAATTTCCTTGGACATATATTCTTTGTGTTCATTGAGTTGTTTTCTGAGCTCCCTCAATTGCCTTTCTGTGTTTTCTTGTATATCTCGGAGGATTTTTAGGATTTCTAATTGAATTCTCTGTCATTTAGCTCCAAGGTTTCCAATATATTAAATTTTTTCTCCATAGATTTTTCCTCATCTAGCTGTGTTACCTCTCTTTCTTTTGTATCAATGATATTTCATTTTCTCTTCCTTAATGGCATCTGAGGGTGGTTTTTTTGATAGTATTAATGAGATTTAATTAAAAATAAAAAGGTAAAAAAAATAAAAAAATAAAAAATCGAAAAGAATTGTTTTTTTAAAAAAAAATTAATAATGAAATAAAGAAAAATAAAATAAAATAAAAATTTTTAAAAAAGGAAATTATTCCTCCCCTCCTTTTTTCCTCTCTTCTCCTCTCCCCTCTTTCTTGAGAAAATCTTGTGGTGAACTGTGAATTATAACAAACAATGCTTGTGATGGAGGGCCTGAATTGGGTAAAGGTAATAAAGGGGCAAAAAAAAGAAAAAAAAAGAAAAAAATGGGGTATGGACCCACAAAAAGCAGATAAGGAAATAATTTGGGTCAAGAATAAAATGATTTGCTTTTAGGTGTTGGTTGTCTAAGAGTTATGATGAGAGGAATAAGAGGAAAACAAAAAAATGGGGGGACAAATTAAAAAATTACTATTGTATTTAGTGGAAGAACTAGATAAAATGGAGAGCCAGGGTTGGGAGCACTGCTAGTGAGTTAAAAAGGTGAAGTAAAACCCCCCCAAAATGCCACAAACATAAGTTTGAGTCCCAGATAAGATAATTTGTTTGTTATTGAAGTTTGAATGAGAGGAGATGTAAAGGAGAAAGGAAGAAATTAATATAGAGGGAGAAAAGAAAGAGAGAGAGAGAAAAAAAGAGGGAACCACTAAAAGAAGAAAAAGGAAAGGAGAGAGGGAGAGTTAAGGGTTTTGGAGTGCAACCCTCATAGAGAGAAAGGAAGAGGAGAGAAAAGATAATGGGAGATGTAACACTTATGGGTAGTGTAGTTCAAGGAGAGGAGAGAGTAAGACCAGCAGAGAGTTAATCGGCCAAATTGGAGGAGGAAAAAAAGTATCAAGAATGAAGATAAAAAGAACAAACAAACAAATATAATAAAATGGGATAGGTTATAAAGTCTGCAGATTATTCTTGATTTTGAGAGGTTATCTTCTTGCTTTTTCTTTTCTCTCCCTCTTCCTGGTCAGTGACTCTGTACCCCGGGTTCTGCCCCTTTGGCACGCTCAGGTAGAGGTTTGCAGTTGATAAGTCTCTATGGCAATGTCATGTATTGTGCTTTAGTCTCGTTGACAGTCGAGGCTCATTAGCATTTATAGGCTCTGACAGTGAGAGAGTCCGTGTTTCTGGAGCCTTTCTCCTAGTCTTTCCTTCCTCAATTAGTAGCCTGATAATCCAGCTATGGGGTTGCTGCTGCCTCTGCCTGGATAGTAAGAGGCTCAAAGAGCTGGCAACTCCCCACTCTATTTCCACTCAGCACAGGAATCTGGGTAAGGCTCAGTCAGTCAGAGCTGCTAGCATAATCAGGCGGGGTTTCCACCCACTCAAAGACCTCTGGCTCTGTCTGCCACTCTGTCCGGTAACACAGGCAGGCGCCCACTTCCGGGGCGCTTGGAGGAAACTCTCACTCAGTATCTGCGTGCGCAGACCAGGATATCTGGCCAGCAGTCTCACGCTCTGAGTGAAACCCCCAACCGCATGGAAAAGTTGCATCGTTAGAATTGGCTCTCTCTCCGTCCCCATGCGCGGCTTTTGCAAGGCTCTGGGGCAGCCCGAGATTTCGCTTTGGCCCACACAAGGCCCCTGACTCTGCCTCTTTGTGCGATAACTCGGGTGTGCACTGCCGAGGCACTCGGAGGAATCTCTCACTCCCTATCTGCATGCGCAGACCAGGATATGAGGCCGGCCGTGTTTCCCTCTGAGTGAAACCCCCACCAGCACGGAAAATTTCCACCATTGGAATTAGTTCTCGCTCCCTCACGTGTGCGGCTTTCCCAGGGCGCTGGGGCTGCCCAGAGATTCTGCTTTCGGCCCACAGAAAGGCCTCTGACTCTGCCTCTCTGTGGGGTAACCCGGGCACCCACTCCCGGGGCTTAGGAAGAAATCTCTCGCCCACTAACTGCGCACCGACCAGAAGATTGGGTAAAATGGCTTCCCCGCTTGCCTTTCTTTGTTTGGGTTTGGCGCGAGTGTTAGCTTGTATTGCCCGGGTTGCCACAGGATCAGTTTTTCCTCGGCTTGGATCTCCGTGCCACAGCCTGGTTCGGCCGTTTGTGCACGGCCTGTATCTATTCACCCCCTTTGCCCGCCTCCGTTTCTATATTCACAGTTACCAGAGAAAGCCGCCCTGTTTAGGTTAGTGAGGAAGGCGGAGCATATCTTATTCCCTATTTCCTTCGGGGTTTGGTTATATATTTAGCCAATTTTTCACTCGACCATACCTTCGGGTGTATTGCGAAGCATCTGGAGGCTCCAAGTATAGGTTTTTCTGTTTCTGGTTGAAGATCTTGTTGAGTTTTGGGGGAGATTTATCGGTATCGCTTCCTACCCCACCATTACTCTGACGTCATCCGGATTTTCTTTTTTAATCCATTCTGTTACTCTGTCTTTTTATTGGTGAGTTCAATTCATTTACGTTTAGTGTAATTATTGATACTTGAGGGTTTCCTATTGCCATTTTATATATTGCTTTCTAATAGTTTTGTATCTTGTTTTGTTCTTCTCTTTTGTTTTTCTATCATTTGTTTTTATTTGGTTGTAATCCATACTTCATTTCTGTGTTATTTCTTTTTTTAAGCCATGTGTTTCTGTGGTGTTTTTTTCAGGGGTGGTTACCTTTAGGTAATGGAAAGCATACATATCATATTTATGGTAGTACATTATCTCATGAGTGCTTCTGCACTCCATTCTCCTTTGCTACTGTTAATCCTTGTGCTCTCTCCCACCCTTTTTTTTTTGTTGTCACAGATTAATCTTGTTTTTACTGCGATCTTGATGGAGCTTTTACTTGTAGTCTTGTTTTGTTTTGTTCTTTGTATCTGGTCGGAAAACCCCCTTTAGTATTTTCTGAAGTGGGGGTTTTCTGGTGGTAAATTCCCTCATCTTTTCTATATCTGTGAATGTTTTTATTTCTCCTTTGTATTTGAAGGATAGCTTTAATGGGTATAGTATTATTGGCTGGAAGTTCCTCTCTTACAGAACTTTAAATATTATGGTCCATTTTCTTCAGCTTGTAGAGTTTCTGCTAAGAAATCTGTTGATAATCTAATGGGCCTTCCTCTACATGTTGTATTCTTCTTTTCCTTGGCTGCCTTGAGAATTTTTTCTTTGTCATTGGTTTGTGCCAATTTTATTATGATGTTCCTTGGAGTAGGTTTTTTAGGGTTAAGATAACTTGGTGTTCTGTTTGCTTCTTGAATTCGAAGCTTTAGTTCTTTCCACTGGTTTCGGAAGTTTTCGTCTATTATTTGTTTGAATATGTTCTTCATTCCATTTTCTCTCTCTTTTCCTTCTGATATATCCATTATTCTTATGTTGCTCTTTCTGATGGAGTCAGATAATTCATGTAGGGCTTTCTCATTTTTTTAAATTAATTTTAAAGGGGTGACATTGATAAATCAGGGTACATATGTTCAGAGAAAACATCTCTAGGTTATTTTGACCTTTGATTACACTGCATTCCCATCAGCCAAAGTCCAATTGTCTTCCATCACCTTCTAACTGGTTTTCTTTGTGCCTCTCCTCTACCCCAACCCCCTCCCTCTCCTCCCTCCCACCCTATAACCCCCACAATCTTGTCCATGTCTCTGAGTCTCATTTTTATGTCCCACCTATGTATGGAATCATATTGTTCTTAGTTTTTTCTGATTTACTTATTTTGCTCAGTATAATGTTATCGAGGTCAATCCATGTTGTTGTAAATGATCCGATGTCATCATTTCTTATGGTTGAGTAGTGTTCCATAGTATATATGTACCAAAGCTTTTTAATCCACTCATCTACTGACAGACACTTGGACTGTTTTCAGATCTTCGCTATTGTGAATAATGCTGCCATAAACATGGGGATGCATTTCTTCTTTTCAAATAGTGCTATGGTATTCTTAGGGTATATTCCTAAAAGTGGTATCAAAGGGCTGGGTCAAAAGGCAGTTCAATTTTTAATTTCTTGAGGAATCTCAATACTGTTTTCCACAGTGGCTACACCAGTCTGCATTCCCACCAGCAGTGCAGAAGGGTTCCCTTTTCTCCACATCCTCGCCAGCAATTATTCTGTGTTGTTTTTTTGATGATTGCCATTCTGACTAGTGTGAGATGATATCTCATTGTGGTTTTAATTTGCATTTCTCTAATGATCAGTGATGTTGAACATTTTTTCATATGCCTATTGGCCATCTGTATGTCTTCTTTGGAGAAGTGTCTATTCATTTCTTTTGCCCATTTTTGATTGGATTATTTGTCTTCCTGGTATTGAGTTTTACAAATTCTTTATAAATTTTGATTATTAACTCCTTATTAGATGTGTTGTCAAATATGTTCTCCCATTGTGTAGTTTGTCTTTTTATTCTGTTCTTTTTGTCTTTAGCTGTGGAAAAGCTTTTTAGTTTGATATAGTCCCATTTGTTTATCCTGTCTTTTATTTCACTTGCCCGTGGAGATAAATTGGCAAATATATTGCTGCAAGAGATGTCAGAGAGCTTACTGCCTGTGTTTTCTTCTAAGATGCTTATGGTTTCATGGCTTACATTTAAGTCTTTTATCCATTTTGAGTTTATTTTTGTTAATGGTGTAAATTGGTGGTCTAGTTTTATTTTTTTCCAGGTAGCTGTCCAATTTTCCCAACACCATTTGTTGAAGAGGCTGTCTTTACTCCAATGTATGCTATTACCTCCTTTGTCAAATATCAGTTGTCCATAAAAGAGTGGGTTTATTTCTGGGTTCTCAGTTCTGTTCCATTGATCTATATGCTTGTGCTTATGCCAGTACCAGGCTGTTTTGTGTACAATGGCCTTATAATATAACTTGATATCTGGAAGAGTGATACCTCCCACTTTATTCGTCCTTTTCAAGATTTCTGAGGTTATTTGTGTTCTCTTTTGGTTCCATATTAATTTTTGGAATATGTGTTCTATATCTTTGAAGTAAGTCACTGGAATTTTAATTGGTATTGCATTGAATTTATAAATTCCTTTGGGTAATATAAACATTTTAATGATGTTTATTCTTCCTAACCATGAGCATGGTATATGCTTCCACTTGTTTGTATCTTCCCTGATATCTTTTATCAATGTTTTATAATTTTTTGAGTATAAGTTTTTAATCTCCCTGGTTAAATTTATTCCTAGGTACTTTATTTTTTTGGTTGCAATGTTAAAGGGGATTGCTTTCCTAATTTCTTTTTCTGACAGTTTATTGTTAGTGTATAAAATGGCTCTGATTTCTGAGTATTAATTTTATATCCTGCCACCTTGCTGAATTCATTTATCAGGTCTAGTAGTTTTTTGACTGATTCTCATTTTTTTTAATTCATGAGTCTCTCTCCTCTTCTCTCTGTAGTGCCTCTAGTTACCTGTCTTCTATGTCACTAATTCTCTCCTCTATCTGGCCTGTTCTATTGGGTAAGCTCGTTACCTCATTTTTAGTTTATGAATTGAGTTTTTCTTCTCTGTTTGATTCATTTTCATAGTTTCAATTTTCTTGATGATATATTCTTTCTCTTCATTTAATTGTTTTTTGAGCTCCCTATATTGCCCTTTTGTTTTTTTCTTGTATATCTCTGAGCATTTTTAGGGCTTCAATTGTAAATTCTCTGTCATTTAACTCCAATGTTTCCAAGCCATTTAAATTTTTTTTCTGTAGATTTTTTTCACCTATCTGAGCTACATCTCTGTCTATTGTATCCATGATATTTGACTTCTTTTTCTTTAGTGGCATTTGATAATAAGAGTTGATAAGAAAAAAAAATTTTTTTGAGATAATGCAGTGTAAATCTGAAGATTCTATTGTTCAAGTGGAAAAAAATATGTAGAACAGAGGGCCTGAGTGGGGGAAGTGACAGAGAGGCAAAAAACGAGGCAAGAACCTACAAAATTCCACAAGGAAAAATTTTGGATCAAGAATAAAATAGTTTGTAAATGATGGTCAAATGGAAGAAGTAGTGTATGAGAAGGAGAAAAGAAAAAAGAAAAAGAAAAAAAATACAGTGAAAAATGGAAATTCTATTGTATTAAGTGGAACAAAAACTAAATAGAATGAAGAGCCAAAGTTGGGGGAGATGCTAAAGAGATAAAACGTGAAGTAAAAAGTACACAAAAGTGCCACAAAGAGAAATTTGAATCCAGAATAAAATAATTTGTTTGTGCCTGAGATTCAAATGAAAGAAAAAGTGAAAGAAAAAAGAAGAAACGAAAATAGAGAGAGAGAGAAAAAAATTGAGTTAAGTTTTTTGGAATGTAACACTCATAGGGAAAAAAAAGAATGAAAAATGTAACACCTATGGGTAATAAAGTTTAAAATGAAAAGAAAAGAATAAAACTGAAAGAGGATAAAATGACCTAGGTGGAAGAAAAAAAAAGAAAAAAATATAAGAAAAAAATAGAGAACGTTATAAAGACTGTAGATTTTTCCTGGTTTTGAGAGGTTATCTTTTTCCTTTTTCTTTCTTCTCTCTCTTATTGTCCAATGACGCTGTATCCCAGATTTCGCCCCTGTGGCATTCTTAGGCAGAGATTAGTGTGTGTTGCTATGGTGATGACATAAACTAGGCCTCAATCCCGTTGGTAGATGGGGCATGTCAGTGTTTGCAGGCTCCGACAATTGGAGAGTCTGTTTTCCCTGAGCCTTTTCCTAAATCTCTTCTTCCTAAATCAGCAGCCTGGAGACCCATCTGTGAAGTTGCCCCAGCCACTGCCTGCAGAGCAAGAGGCCCGAATAACTATCAATCCCCTCCTCCAGGTCTGTGTAAATTGCAGGCCTGGGAAAGAAGGCTTTGTTAGCCAGAGCTGCTAGCGTAAGCCAGCTGGGCAGTGAGCAAACTGCAGATTAGGCTCCTTTAAGCATTCCATGGTTCTGCTTGCCATAGGCTGCCTGTAAGCTGCCTGTGCACCCTTTCCCCCACCACTTCTGCAGTTCTCTTCCCCAGAAGTGTGCTTTGTTAGCCTGTATGACTGGCGGAGGCACTGCACCCAGACAAGTCTGGGTGTAGGGAAGCCAGCTTTTGTGCACTTCCCGCGCTCTGTTGTTTGGGAAGCCGGGATTATTCAGAAACTCTGGTCACAGCCCACACAGAGGGTCACTACTGATAGTCTCCAACCCAGCCCCTCCATCAGGAAACGCGGGTGCCCATGTCTGAAGCACCAGGTGGGTCCACTTGCACACTGCCCACACTCACTGACCAGGATACTGGGAGTAAACAAGGCAACTGCTCACCCACCTCTGCTGGGGTCTACCACTGGCGTTAGCTTTGCGTGAAGCTCACCCCAGCTTGAAGTCTCTGCCCTAGCCCAGCTTTGTCCACACCCCCAGCCCTCCCTTCCTCTCAGTTCCAAGTGAAAGCAGCCCTTGCTCACTTCAGTGAGGAAAGCAGAATACATCGTTCTCCATCTTATTTCCTTCAGAGTGGATTATATATTCAGCCACCTTTTCACCCAATCATACCTATGTTTGATATATGTGTATTTAAGATGCTCCTGTGATTTTTTTTCTGTCTCTAGTTGTTGAATTTGTTGAAATTTTAGGGAGAGGTATTGAGAGCTTCCCTCGCGGCACCATTTCTCTGATGTCACTCTAATGGTGTCTTTTGATGAGCCCAAGTTTTAATTCTGTTGGCATTAAATTGATCAATGATCAATTTATCAATTTTATGTTTTAGTTTGTGCTCTTTGTATCTAATCAAAATAATTTTTCATTTAACCTAACTAATCATGGAAATAACCTCCTGCGATTTTCTTCTAGAATCTGGTACTTTAAGTGTTTACATTTAGTCTATGACCTATCTCAAATTAATTTTCTGTGTACATGTAAAATAAAGGTAGAGAATCATTTATTTTCATATAAATATCCAGTTGCTCTAGAATAATTAATTTAATAATATTCTTTTTCCTTTTGAATTGGTGTAGCATTTTTGTTGAAAATAAGATGATTATATATGAATATGTTTTTATAATCTGTTTTGTTCTATAAATTTATTTTCTATCTTTACACCATTAAAATGTACTGCACATAACTGTTGGTGTGTTTTCCAACTTTGTTCTTTTGCAGTATTGCTTTCAATATTCTAAGTCATTTTCATCTCTATATAAAATTTGCAATTAGCTGATCAGTTTATAAATAATGAATATCTTAACAATTTGGGTTTTCTGATTCATCAGTATGGCATGTCTCCATTTTTAAAGTCTTCAATGTTCAAGGCTTGCCTGCATAGGATAATTAATTTCTAAGTGTTTTATACTTTTGGATGCTATTGTAAATGATATGGTTTTTAAATTTCCCATAACCTAATCACCTTCCAATTCCCACCTCCAAATCCATCACATTATGAGTTAGTTTTTAACTTATCAATTTGGGGTAACACAAATTTTATCATTCCCAAAACACTGGCCTGGAAGTCATCCTCATCACTTCTGCTTGCATTCCATTTATGAAGACAAGGTATATGTATGGGTGGTCTTGAATGCAGAGAGCAGTGTTGTGGTAAGCAATAATATGTAGTCTGTATCTGGGCAACAATTTTCCTGCAATAGCCCACCAAAGGAAGGGGAACATTAGTTTTTGGTGGTACTACAGAAGGGAACTGTGAGTTAGCTACTCAGAAACTATAGCAAGCTACTTCTTTCTTGTCTTTATTGATGACTGTGTCTGGAAAGTGAAAATACTCACTTTTCCAGCCCAAATTCAAAACCAAGGATAATGAATGATACATTTCTTGACCATTAGATGTACTCAAATTCCTTCAAGGAGAAAAGTTTTTTGTCCCTTTGGTCTTTTAGTTTGTTTTTTTCTTTTTTGCCTATGATATGACAATGAGGCCCACAGTTAACAGTCATGAAGACTGTTAAGGAAAGTACTATGTACGAAGACCCTCACATCAAGGAGTAGAGAGATGGAAGGAGTGTGGGTCAATAACATTGACAAATGGTTGCATCAGCCTTGATTACCTCCCTCTGCACTTTTTTTGTTATATGAGGAAATTAACTAGATCCCTTTCTTCACATGACTATTGTAGTTTTGGTTAGTTGCTACCACACCTAACTGATATATAATTATAGTGACTGTCCCATCCATGCAATTAATTTTTCCCTGAGACAGTAGAACACTATTCTTAAATTCTTTCATTAGTTCTTGTCTTCAGCTACTTTTATTTCAAATGTCATTTTAAAATTTACACTGCCCCACACTTCACAGAAAACAATGTGAATTCAGAATCCAACTGTTTCAATTACTCCTTTCACATTAACTAAGGAAAGTACTATGTAGAAAATTAAAAATAGAATGTTCATTATGGTATAAACAAACATGAAAAATATAAAAGAGAATAAAAACATTAATGTGACAGTTATGTATCATAAAAGCAAGTATATTAGAGGAAAGGAAGCAAAAATATTTAATTGAATGGAAAAAAGGAAATTCATTATCGGATTTCAAAGACCAGAGCTGTGAATACATTAGAAAGAGGAAGAAAAATTATAAGACAATATTTAGTAGAAGGAAGTGAGGATATTTAGCATGGAGGTGACAGACTAACCCAAAGTATCTTTTATATGCAGCAGAGCAACACAATAATACCCTGCCAGGTTGGAATTAAGCATCAATTTACAAATAACTTGTTAAAAGATTATGCATCATAATCATTATCCTCACCTCAAGAGCAGATACCTAACAAGCCAGACAAATGAGTATCATCTTCAGGAATTTCTTAAAATTGAAACAAATGTGACAGGTATATTTTCAGAAAAAGCTCAATTTGTCAATTTACTGCTTCTGCAGAACTTTATCACTTTAACTGAGAAAAAGATTGTCGCCCACTCCCACTTCATTTCTTGTGACGCTGATTCATTGGTTTTATTTTTGGGTATCATAATTTAGAGACTGAAACTGTGTGCTGAAAAACTCATTCCCTTCTGATTTCCACAGCTTCTCTGACCTTTATTGCATATATATATTTTTAAATCTATATTGTCTTTCGTAACTGTTCCTCATTAGTGAAGACAGGCCGATAGTTTCTATATTAATTTTCCTCTCTCTCAAAGTGAATCGATGCTGTTCCACTTCTCTTACTGTTATTTATGACTCACCAAAGTGTTCATCCTTGGAAATTAAAATCATAGAAACATGATTTGCTGAGAAGCACTGATTCTCATAATAAAATTTTAAAGTTTCCTGACTTACAAAGTTATTGCATGTTTTAATTTTGTTATTCTTTCTGCACAAATAGTCTTTTTTTGTGTGTAGCCTATCTCTTTACAAAATGGGGCTATTTGTCCCACAGAACTATTTGTTGAATAATATAAGTAGATGTTATCATGTAATTGAGATAAATGCATAGAATTATCATTGGCACATGGTAAATTGGAAGGGACTTGTGGAAGCACATCTTTGATGTCATTTGGCAGTAGTTTATGTACATTTAATTCATGCTTTTTGCTAAGATTTGAGTGGGAAAAAAATTGTGTATAAAAATCTCAGTCTTTGACAAATTCCCTAATATGATTTGAAATATGAGATTAGAACTTAAATTTGTGAAACAATCTAGGTTTCTCATTTAACTCTTTATGATAATTTTAAAGCTGAATAGCATATAGGATCTAATTAATCTATGGCTATGGCTAAATGAAAGAGCTTACTCTGTATATTTCACATGATGATTTTTGAAATTAAAACCTAGGCATAAGATTAAATTAAAACTATGGAGATGCTAAAAAGTAGAATGAATGAAGGAGAAAATTTAGACTGGATATCAAACACACTCACACACATACACTTTATCCCCAGCCTCTTCTCTGCATGTTCTTTTCTCCTCCTTGTTCTGATAGAAGTCTGGGTCTGAATTGGTGGTTCTGTTTTACTCCCACAGCCTTAGGTACATTGGACCCAGAGGTGAGTTAAGTGTCCTTGCTCTATAATGTAGCTTGTAGATTTCTTACCTTCTTCCTCCCTTTAGCCTCTTCAACTTTGAATCATATCCCTTTCATAAGACTTTATCAGCTACCACTTCTCAGTATTGATGTTATCTATGAACCTCTTTATTTTTCCACAGTTTTAGCTCCTTTATTCATGGTAATTGTTTTCAATACAAGGTTGGGCAAAAGTAGATTTACAGTTGTGAGTACCCAAAACACAGAGTTTATTTGTATATTATTATTTATTAATTATTGTTTTATTTTCCATACAAATAACTGTAAACCTACCTTGTCCCACTCAGTATTATTTTATGGTTTTAATACAGAAAGAGATGATAGATCTAATCCCTTGATCTCCAATTCTATGAACTCATCTTCTGCAATAATCTTATACACCAACCAACTTCAGCCTTTCACTCTTATCTAGACCAGTGGTAGTCAACCTGGTCCCTACCACCCACTACTGGGCATTCCTGCTTTCATGGTGGGTGGTAGCAGAGCAACCAAAGTATAAATAAAAAGATAGATTTAACTATAGTAAGTTGTTTTATAAAGATTTATTCTGCCAAACTTAGCAGAAATCTGACATAAAGTACTTGGTAAGTAATTATTATTATATGCTTTAACCTGCTGTAACTCTGCTTTATAAATTTTATAAAGTAAAGTTACTTCCCTATTTTATAAATCACCATTACTGTGGAACCTGTGGGCGGTTAGAAAATTTTACTACTAACAGAGATACGAAAGTGGGCGGTAGGTATATAAAGGTTGACTACCCCTGCTCAAGACCTTCCTATGGCCAATATCAATAACCCCTCCAAAATCCTAATCCATTCTGACACTACCTTCTATCACTGCAGCTCCCTCCCCTATATTATTCCAACTCCAACAATCCTTTGTCACCACTGAGAAAACTAATTCATTGATGCTACAACCTCTTATTTTCCTTAATCAAACTTGGTGTTCTTTCTCTCTGCCTCACATTCTTTATTAAATGTCTGAGTCTTTATAAACACCTGTTATATACATCCTTGGTTCTCTTGCATCAGGATATATTAGTCTTTCAAGTTCTTTTTCAATGATGTTTTAGTTTTGGGGTCCCTTGAGGTCCTATGTGAATTTTAAATAGGTTTTCAATTTCTGCAAAAATTGCCACTGGAATTTTGATAGGTATTGTATTAAATAAGTAGATAGCTTTTGGTAGTATTGTCATCTTAGCAATATGAAATATTTGACTTTATGAAAACAAAGTATCTTTCCTTTTATTTGTATTTTCCTTAATTTTTTCAACAAAATTTTATAGTTTTAAATGTACTAGTTTTTTGCTTTCTTGGATAAATTTAATCCTAAGTATGTTATTTACTTTTTAACTTTTTATTAAATTTGTTGGGGTAACATTGGATAATAATATCATAAATTTCCAGAGTACAACTTCATAGGACATCATTTGTATACTTTATTGTGTGCTCACTACCTTTTCCAGTCTCCTTCTGTCACCATGTATTTCATCCTCTTTACCTTCTTCATCCTTTGCCCAACCCCTTCCCCTCTGGTAATAGGTTATGGCAAATGGAATTGTTATCTTAATTTCCTTTTAGAATTGTTTATTGCTAGTACATAAAATTTATTAGTTTTAACAGTTTATCTGTGAAATCTTTTAGGGTTTCTATATGTAAGACCATGCTACTTATTCACAAAGATAATTTTACTTCTTCCTTTCTAATTTGGGTTCCTTTTATTTTTTCATTTCTTTTTAACT
Source organism: Saccopteryx leptura (assembly GCF_036850995.1). Taxonomy (NCBI): domain Eukaryota; kingdom Metazoa; phylum Chordata; class Mammalia; order Chiroptera; family Emballonuridae; genus Saccopteryx; species Saccopteryx leptura. The sequence continues at coordinate 105,641,770 of NC_089507.1, read as the reverse complement.
ATTTTTTCATTATTGCTCTTATCAGAACTTCCTCAGTTATGTTAAATAGATGTGATAAAAGTGGCAATTCCTGTCTTGTTTCTGATTTTGTAGGGATAAATTAAGTCTTTTACCACTAAACATAGCATTAACTGTGAGTTTTTCATATATGGCCTTTATTATGTTGAGGAAGTTTCCTCTCTGGTCCTGATTTACTGAGTGTTTTTCTTAAATCATGAAAGGGTGTTCAATTTAAAAAAAATTTTGCGTTTGCTTCAAAATTTGAGATGACTCTGTAGTTTTTTTACTTTATTAACATGCTTTATTATAATGATTGATTTTCATATGTTTAAACATTATTGCATCTCAAGAATAAATTCACTTGGTTGTGGTGTGTAGTTCTTTCTATATGCTCCTAAATTCTGTGTGAGAATTTTGTTGAGGACTTTAGTATCAGTATTTTATTTGTGAGGTTATATTGGTAAATTTCTTGAAGTGTCTTGGCCTTTGTTACTACGGCCATGCTGCACTCAGAGAATAAGTTAGAAAGTGCTCCCTCCTCTTTTAATTTTTTGGAAGAGTAGGAGAAAAAGTGATGTTAATTTTGTGAATATATTCTGAATTCAGCAGTGAAGTCATATGATCAAGGCCTTTGTTGTGTTTGTTGTTGGAAGTCTTTTATTACTGACTCAATCTTCTTTTTTTTTTTTTTTTTTGTATTTTTCTGAAGCTGGAAACGGGGAGAGACAGTCAGACAGACTCCCGCATGCGCCCAACCGGGATCCACCCGGCACGCCCACCAGGGGTGACGCTCTGCCCACCAGGGGGCGATGCTCTGCCCCTCCGGGGTGTCGCTCCATCGCGACCAGAGCCACTCTAGCGCCTGGGGCAGAGGCCAAGGAGCCATCCCCAGCGCCCGGGCCATCCTTGCTCCAATGGAGCCTTGGCTGCGGGAGGAGAAGAGAGAGACAGAGAGGAAGAAGGGGGGGCGGAGGTGGAGAAGCAAATGGGCGCTTCTCCTATGTGTCCTGGCCGGGAATCGAACCCGGGTCCCTCGCACGCCAGGCCGACGCTCTACCGCTGAGCCTACCGGCCAGGGCCTGACTCAATCTTCTTACTAATTATAGGTCTATTTGAATTTTCTATTTATTTTTGAGTAAGTTTTGGTACATCTTGTGTTTCTAGAAATTTCCCCATTTCATCTAGGTTTCCTTCCTTCTGCTAATTTGTGTTTAGATTACTTTTCTTTTTCTAAATTCCTTGAGGTATAAAGTTAGGGCACTGATTTGCAATCCTTTCTCTTTTTAAATGCATGCATTTACAGTTTTGATTTTTACTCTCAGAACTACTTTTGCTGCCTTCTACAAATGCTTATGTTGTATTTTATTTTATTTGTCTCAAGATGGTATCTAATTTCTCTGGTGATTTCTTCTTTGGCTCATTAGTTGCTTAAGAGTGTGTTGTTTACTTTCCACATATTGTGAATCTTCCAGTTTCCTTCTGTTGCTGATTTCTACTTTCATTTTATTTTTTATCTGGAAAAATACTTTGTATGATTTCAGTTAACTTTATTAAGACTTTTTTGTGGCCTATTATATGATCTATCCTGGACAGTGTTTCATGTGCACTTGAGAAAAATTTGTACTCTGCTGTTAGTGTGTGGAATATTCAGTAAATGTCAGTTCGGTCCAACTGTTTTATATTTTTGTTCAAGTTCTGTATATCCTTATTAATCCTCTGTTTCATTAATTTATTATTGAAAGTGGGATATTGAAATCTCCAACTATTATTACAAAGCTGTCTATTTCTCTATTTATTCTTTCAATGTTCTCTTCATTATTTGGGGGGTTCTGTTTTATTGGTGTATATGATTGTTATAGCTTCGTAATGAGTTGACTTTTTCTGTAAATATATAATGTCTTCTTTGTTTCTTGTGAAGGTTTTGACTTAAAGTCCTTTTTATCTGATAGGTTGTCTACCTCAGCTCTCTTTTGGTTACTATTTGCATGGAATAATTTTTTCTGTATCTTCACATCATTCAAATTAATTGTGTCTTTAGAGCTAAAGTGAATATTTTGTAGACAGCATATGGTTGGATCATTTTTTAAAAATATTTAATCAATTTCTGTCTTTTGATTGGTGAGCTTAATATATTTACATTTAAAATAAATGCTGCTAAGGAAAGATGTTTGTCATTCTGATATCTGTTTCTTTTTCAAGTTCAAAGCATTTTATTAAAAAGCATTATTTTGGCAAGACTAAGAAATTAATAATATATCTGTTTTTTCTATCTCTTTTTATTTTTCAATTACAGTTTACATTCAATATTGTATTGATTTTAGGTGTACAGCATAGTGGTTAGAGAATCATATACTTTACAAAGCATTCCCCAATATTTCCAGTACCCAGCTGGCAGTATACATAGTTATTACAGTTCACTATATTCCCTATTCTGTACTTTATATCTCCATGAGTATTTTGCAACTACCAATATGTATTTCTTTATCCCTTCACCTTTATCACTTTGCTGCAAAACCCCTCTCCCTTCTGGCAAATATTAATCTGTTCTCTGTATCTATGAATCTGTTTCAATTTTGTTTGTGATGTTTTCTAGATTCCACATGTAAGTGAAATCATGTAGTATATTTCTGTCTCTGATGGTCTTATTTCACTTAGCATAATACCCTCTAGTTTTATCCATGCTGTCACGAATGGTAAGATTTAATTATTTTATATGGCTGAGTAATATTCCATTGTATATATGTGTCACTTCTTTATCCAATCATCTATTGGTAGATACTTGGGTTGCTTCCATTTCTTGGCTATTGTAATAAACACAAGAGTGCACTTTTTCAAATTAGTGTTTGCAGTTTCTTCAGATATATACCCAGAAGTGAAATTGCTGGGTCATAAAGAAGTTCCATTTTTAATTTTTGAGAGCCCTCCATACTGTTTTCCATAGTGGCTGTATTAGTTTGTGTTCCCACCAACAGTGTATAAGGGTTGACTTTTCTCTATACTCTTGTTGTTTGTTGATTTATTGATGATAATTGATGATAACTATTCTGACAGGTGTGAGGTAATATCTTATTGTTTTTTAAATTTGCATTTCTTTGCTGATTAGTGATGTTGAGCATCTTTTCATATGTTTATTGGCCAGCTTTATGTCCTCTTTGGAGAAGTGTCTATTCAGGAGGTCCTCTGTCTACTTATTACTTAGATTGTTTGCTTTTTTTTTTTTTTTTTTGGTGTTGAGTTCTTTATAAATTTGGGATATTAACCCCTTACAGTATATATCATTAGCAAATATTTTCTCCCATTCAGTAGGTTGTCTTTTCATTTTGTTGATGGTTCTCTTTGTTATGCAAAAACTTTTTGTTTGATATAGTCCAATTTGTTTATTTTTTTCTTTTGTTCCCTTTGCCCAAGAAGACATTCTATTAGAAAAAAATATTGCTAAGGAAATGTCAGATAATTTGCTGCTTACCATCTGTTTTTTATATATCTCATAACTTTTTTGTTCTTTGTTTTCTACATTACTGCCTGCTTTTGTATTTAGTTGCTTTTTTTATAACGACATTTGAATTCACTTATCATTTTTTTGTGTGTATTCTATTACTACTTTCTTTGCAGTTACTTTCAGAATTACATATAACATCCTAAATATAACAATCTAATTCAAATTGATACCAATTTAACTGAAACTGCATACAAGAAAGAAAACTGCATACAAGAAAGAAAATATTTTGTTGGTCTCACATATAATATCTTTTTATAATGTGTACACATTAACAAGATTTATAATTATTTTTGTGTATTTTTCTTTTAAATTTGGTAGAAAATAAAATCTCAGAAACATTGATAAGTAAAGACATATGCAGCCCCATGTTCATTGCAGCATTGTTCACAGTGGCCAAGACATGGAAATAACCAAAAAGCCCTTCAATAGAAGACTGGATAAAGAAGATGTGGCACATATACACTATGGAATACTACTCAGCCATAAGAAATGATGACATCGGAACATTTACAGCAAAATGGTGGGATCTTGATAACATGATACGCAGCGAAATAAGTAAATCAGAAAAAACCAAGAACTGTATTATTCCATACGTAGGGGGGACATAAAAACGAGACTAAGAGACATTGATAAGAGTGTGGTGGTTATGGGGGGGAGGGAGAAGAAAAGGGGGAGGGGGGACACAAAGAAAACTAGAAAGAAGATGACTGAGGACAATCTGACTTTGGGTGATGGGTATGCAACATAATTGATTGACAAGATAACCTGGACATGTTTTCTTTGAACATATGTACCCTGATTTATTGATGTCACCCTAGTAAAATTAATTAAAAAACAAAACAAAAAAATTATAATACTGCTTTTATATTTGCTTTTTTTTTTTTTTTTTTTTTTTTTTAGTGGGAGGGAACAAAGGAGACAGAGAGAGGGACAGATATGAACAGACAGACAAGAAGGGAAAGAGATGAGAAGCATCAATTTTTTGGTACTTCACCTTAGTTGTTCATTGATTGCTTTCTCATATGTGGCTTGACCAGGGGGCTATAGTCAATCCAGTGACCCCTTGCTCAAGTGCACGACCTTGGGCTCAAGACAGTGACCCCACACTCAAGTCAGCAACCCCACACTCAAGTCAGTGATCCCACATTCAAGCCAGTGACCTCAGGGTCCTCAGCATCCCAGACCAACACTCTATCAACTATGCCACCGCCTGGTCAGGCTATATTTGCTTTTTTTTTAAACCTGTCCAGAGATCTTTGATTCCTCACATAGCACAAGTTACTTTGTAGGATCAATTTATTTTAACCTGTAACCCCTGCATCAGCATTTCTGATAGGGTAAGTCTGGTGGGAAGTAAGTCTCTCAGCTTTTACCTGAGGATATTTTTATTTCTCCCTCATTTTTAAGGACAGTTTTACTGTATATAGAATTTTCAGTTGATAGTTTTCCTCTCTCTTATCCCCTTAAAATATGTCATCTACTGTTTCTGGCCTCCAAGGTTTCTGATGAGAAAGCTGGTGATAAATTTATTGAGAAACCTTGTAAATGATGAGTTGCTTATTGCTGTTTTCAGTATTCTCTTTGACATTGGCTTTTCAAAATTTTATTATAACATTTCCTGGTGTGGGTTTTGCCTGGGTTGTGAGTAACATCCTAAATTCTCCCATATACATTGATGCTTTTGAATGCCCTAATTTCCCAAAGAGTCTCACCCTAACATCTCCTCTGGGCTTCAGATATTTTGTTGTATATATCTACTTCTAATCATTTGTCACAGGTATCAATGGATTTGAAGTCACCTTTTAACTTTTATGAGCAGTGCCCACTACTTTCTCATATTAGTTTTTACTTAGAAGAATGCCTTGTGTTTGTACTTCAGATATTCCCCAGACAAGTTAGAACAGACAAGTCTTATTTAAAATGACCATATCTTCATATCTTCAATGAGGTTTTGTTTCTACTATAAAGTATAGAGAGTTTTTCAGGAGAAGTTTTTATAAAATCAAACACTTTGAAACAAAGATTTGGTAGAATAATGTTTAAAAAGACCAACCATCTCCTTCGTTAAGGAATACCCAGAATTAGTATGAATTTCTTCTCTAAAGATTGTATTGTGATAAACAACCTGTTATTAAAATGATGTCTTTTCTTTCTCATATTTTTGCTTAGATTTTTTTCTCCAAGTAAAAACCTATAATCCTTTATGTCTTTAAAGTAAAACAAAAAACAAAAAAACACATGGAGCTATTAAATTTATCTAAAAGTAAAATACAACTTTCATATAGTAATTTTTGTGTTCTACAGTAATCAGTTTAGATACTTTTAGTTTGGAAGATTGGATAAACAAAAGGGGAAGAGAAATACATTGACATTAAAATAATTCTGAGAAGTCACTCATTTTCCATAGATGAGTTCTAAGAAAGATGAACTAGTGCTTTCCAGGACTTTCTAGTTTGAAGATAGCATGATATTATAAGATTAAACTGTTAGTTTTCTATAACTCATTCTGTCATTTTATTCCTGAACAAATTGGGAATCTGAACTTGAGTGAATTTTTAATGGCTTTGCTTATAACTATGCATAACCTACAACTACTTATAACTTCTATGCTGAACTATTGACAATAAGAGATGGAGAATGAGAACTTGTATATAAGAGGAGAGGGTACAGAAATTATCCTATTAATTCAAAGCTCAGTTATGAACCCCTTAGACTCTCAAATGAATCCTTGCTATACATATTAAGATAAGTTAAATAATAGTCCTTATTATAATCTATACTTATAATTATAAAATAATCAACATATAACCCATACTATAGAAAATAAAATTGTTAATAAGTTAAATTTAGATAGAAAATTTGAAAGAAAAGCATGAAGAATAGAATTTATTGAAAATAATCATTGCAAGATGCAAAATTCACTGCTCTCATTTTCATTGTTCTGCCTTCTATTGTCATGGGTTGTATTATTCATGTTTATCCATAACATACACGTAGATTTGTAATGTTATGTGTATGTTGAATATGAAAGTGAGAAGATATACTTTTACATTTTTTAAGCTCAATTATACTTTATAAAAAACAGTTCTCAAAAAAAATTGGCTATTCTTCCTCTAGAGGTTCTGCTATATTGATAACCTGAGTTAAGTCCCTTAGTATTTATGCTAAACAAACAAGAATTTTATTTAACTAAATCAAAACTACTCACCTATTAGTTTTAATCAATTGCTTTGCAGTCACTTTCCGTAGGCTAATTTAAACCACAATTAGGTTTTATCCTCTTAAAAGATAAAGCAGATTCTCCAGCCATTAATTAAAGGATCTGACTACAGTTGGTTCCAAGATGGATGTTACAGACCTTCCACTGATGACCTAACTCAGCAAAACAGCATACCTCTGGTTTGAGAAGCACATACTATATAACTCTAATAACAAAAACTTTAGTTTCTTCCTACAACACATGGACAGGGACTCATAAAATGCCTTCAGTTGCGTTCCCATAGCACTCTGCTCACTGGATTCTATAAGAAATCACAGTGCATATGAGCAAATTAAATCCATAAATGTTATTATTTTATAAGATCTGAATTCATACATAAATTGAGTAAAATGGAAATAAAGTCTAAATTATGCTCTCTATAAAATATTTTCCCTCATTAAAGTGATGTAATAAAATATCATTTCTCAGTTGCCCAGATTCCTTGTAATATCTTTGTCTCAAAGTCAATGGCAGAAACAATGCAAAGCAGGACTTTTCTTCATCTTGGAGAGATGGCCAACAATGCTCTAGTTTAATCTTAGTGTACTTCTGCTCTCACATTCATATCTATGTAGCTCTAAAGCCCATATTATTTAAGACTACTGGTGATAATGACATGGAATGTAGATATTTTTGATATATTACATTTACTGAAACTTTCCAAAACCCACAAAAATAAAACTAGAAGTCAAGTATTATCTTCAATGAAAATAGGATATAGCCATAACTTCAACATAAAGAAATAAGATCATCCCAGTATAGAGCAAATTAAGGGAGGGCACAGGAGGTGATATAAGTAGAAGATATAGATATTTCTAAAAGTAAATGATATGCCCCTAAAATTTTTAACCAGTATTTAACTTTGGGGGGACAACAATATCTAAAGGCATGGATGAACCAAAGACAAAGGAGGACATTTTTATAAAAACTTAGTTTGCTGGTGGAAATGTAAACATGGTACAGCCATTATAAAAAAAAAGTATGGTGGTTCCTCTAAAAATTAAAAATAAAATTACCATATGACCCAACAACCCCTCAACCCAACAATCTCCTCAAAAAACTCGAAAACATTGGTATGTAAAGAACCATGCACCCCCATGTTTATTGCAGCATTGTTCACAGTGGCCAAGACATGAAAACAACCAAAGTGCCCTTCGATAGAGGATTGTATAAAGAAAATGTGGTACATATATACAATGGAATACTACTTGGCCATAAGAAATCACAACCTAGTGCCATTTACAACAACATGAATGGACCTTGAGATCATTATACTGAGTGAAATAAGCAAATCAGAGAAAGCTAGAACTATATGATTTCATACATAGGCGGGATATAAAACTGAGATATATATAAGGTGACCAACATTTTTACAATGAAAAGGAGGACAAAAATAAATTGAAGAAAACAATATCTTAAATAAAAGAAATATTTTATTCATTGCAACAATAATACACTATAATATGATAAAGGCATAATAAAACTTTTAATATTTTATATTGTAATTATGCTTACATGCCTATTAATTTTTAATAATAATTGTAAGAAAAAAGTACTCATTCAGTAAAAATAAATGTCAAACAAAACCACTAATTTGAAGTGATATTTGGGTGTATTTATCATTTTCTAATTAAAAAACATCTGTTTTATGCAACTACTTAATCAAAATGTGTTATTAGTAGATATGGTTTGAGGTTAGATTTCCACTTTAAAACTCGAATTTCGGGAAAATACTTGTAAATAAAATTATATATATTTGAAAATTATTAAATAGATAATGAATTAATAAAACATAAATTATACTTACCTGCCTGTGATTGAATATTCACCGAAAAAGAAATAATTGTGAGTCTATAATGTTGTATGTGCCGTGTCGTGTTTCAGAAAGAAGTTCACAAAGCCATTTGCATACTTAGTATATTGCGCCTTCTCAAGGTCTCCCGTATGGAGCGCATGTGTCTTATAATTGCATCTCGCTGCACTGTACTAATCCTGGACGAATCATCATGTCAAATACAAATACGTCACATCACACGCAATGGATTGACTCTGCATCCATCGAATATGGACATTTACAGATTATTCTTCCAATATTAAAAAGGAGGACATGTAGGAGGACACTTTTCGAGGGAGGTTGGTACTTACAAAAGAAGAACTGTTCTTCCTAAAGGAGGATGATTAATCACCTTAATATATAGAATTTTCTTATATATTTATATTTTAGATATTAACGTCTTATCAGTGATATAGTTTGCAAATATTTTCTTCCCATTTAATGGGTTGTCTTTTCACTCTGTTGATTGTTCCCTTTGCTGTACAGAAGCTTGTTAGTTTGATGTAGTCCCACTTGTCTATATCTGCTTTTGTTGCTTGTAATTTTGCTGTCACATCAGAGAAATCATTGCCAAGACCAAGGTCATGAGATTTTTTCCTATGTTTTATTCTAGGGCTTTTATAGTTTCAGATCTTATATCTAAGTCTTTATCCCATTTTAGTTGACTTTTATGTAGTAGTTAAGATAAGGGTTCAAATTTATTCTTTTGCATGTGGATATCTAGTCTTTTCAGCATCATTTGTTGAAGGGCCTATCCTTTCTCCATTGTGTATTTTTGGCATCTTTGTTACAGATCAGTTGACTGTATACAGGTGGGTTTATTTCTGGGCTTTCTATTCTGTGATATTAGTCTATTTGTCTGTTTTTATGCCAGTACTATACTATTTTAATTTCCATATCTTTGTGTAATATTTTGAAAACAGAAAATGTGACATTTCCAGCTTTGTACTTTCTCAAGATTGTTTGGCTATTTGGAGTGTTTTGTGGTTCTCTACAAATTTTTTAAAAAATTTTTCTATGTCTATGCAAAATGTCATTCTAATTTTGATGAGGATGGTGTTGTATTTGTATTTCAATTTTATACTATGGGCATTTTAGCAATATTAATTCTTCCACTCAATAAACGTGGCATATGTCTCTATTTATTTGTGTTTTCTTTAATTTCTTTAGTCACTTTGGTAGTTTTCAGTATACAAGTTTACATTTCATTGGTTAACTCTTAAATATATTTACTTGTTTTTATGCCATTGTAAATAAGATTGTTTTTTTAATTTCTTTTTCACATAGTTCCTTGTTAGTATATAGAAACACAATTGATATTTATAAGTTGATTTTGTATCCTTCACCTTTACTGAACTCATTTATTGGTTCTTTTCTTTTTATAAATTTTATTTAGAAAATTAAATTTAATGGGGTGATATTGATCGATAAGAATATATAGGTTTTGCATGACCAAACATTGACACAGTGGATAGAGCATCAGACTGGGACCAGACTGGGACATGGAGGACTAAGGTTTGAAACCCCAAGGTCATTGGCTTGAATGCTGGCTCAACAGCTTGAGCATGGAGTCGCTGGCTTGAGCACAAGATTGCTGGCTTGAGCCCAAGGTTGTTGGCTTGAGTAGAGTGTCACTCACTCTGTTGTAGCCCTCTGGTCAAGGCACATATGAGAAAGCTATCAATGAACAAGCAATCAACAAACAACTAAGATGCTGCAACAAAGAATTGATGCTTCTCATATCTCTTCTTCCTGTCTGTCTGTCCCTATCTGTCCCTCTCTTTGACTCTCTCTGTCTCTGTCAGAAAACAAGTATAGGTTTCAGGTAAACATATCTACAGCGTTTGAACTATTGATTATGTTGTGTACCCAAAGCCAAATCATTTTCCATCACCATATCTTTCTCCTTCTTTACTCTCTTCCCCCAAAACCCTCCACCACACCCCTTCCTACTAGTAATCACTTTACTTTTATCTATGTCCATGAGTCTCAGTTTTATATTCCATCTATGTGTGAAATCATATAGTTCTTAACATTTTCTGATTTATTTCACTCAGAATAATGTTCTCAAGGTCCATCCATATTGTCATAAATGGCAATAGGTCATCATTTCTTTTTTTTTTTTTTTTTTTGTATTTTTCTGAAGCTGGAAACGGGGAGAGACAGTCAGACAGACTCCCGCATGCACCCGACCGGGATCCACCCGGCACGCCCACCAGGGGCGATGCTCTGCCCACCAGGGGGCAATGCTCTGCCCCTCTGGGGCGTTGCTCTGCCGTGACCAGAGCCACTCTAGCGCCTGGGGCAGAGGCCAAGGAGCCATCCCCAGCGCCCGGGCCATCTTTGCTCCAATGGAGCCTTGGCTGCGGGAGGGGAAGAGAGAGACAGAGAGGAAGGAGGGGGGGATGGAGAAGCAAATGGGCGCTTCTCCTATGTGTCCTGGCCGGGAATCGAACCCGGGTCCCCCACATGCCAGGCCGACTCTCTACCGCTGAGCCAACCGGCCAGGGCCAGGTCATCATTTCTTATGACCAAGTAGTATTTCATTGTATATATGTACCACATCTTCTTTATTCAATCCTTTATTGAAAGACATTTTAGTTATTTCCATGTCTTGAGCACTGTGAAAAATGTTACAGTGAACATGGGGGGTGCATGTGTCTTTATGTACTAATGTTTTCAAATTTTTTGGGAAGATACCCAGTAGAGGGATTGTTGAGTTGTATGGTAATTCTATTCTTAAGTTTTTGAGGAACCATTATACTTTCTTCCATAATGGTTTTGTAGTTTGCATTCCCACCAGTAGTGAATGAGGGTTTCTTTTTCTCTATAACCTCTCCAACACTTATTACCTGTCTTGTATTACCTGTTGATAACAGCCAATCTAACAACTGTGGGGTGGTATCTCACTATAGTTTTGATTTGCATTTCTTCAATAGCCAGTGAAAATCAGCACTTTCCTATATATCTGTTGGCCATTTTTATGACTTCTTGGGAAAAGTGTTCAGGTCTTCACCCTATTTTTTAATTGGACTGTTTGCTTGTTTATTGTTGTTGGATTATTTGCTTGTTTATTGTTGTGCTTTGTGAGTTCTTTATGTATTTTGGATATCAGCCTTTTATCGGAGCTGTTGTTTGTAAATATCATCTCCCATTTAGTGGCAACCTATTTGTTTTGTTGTCAGTTTCTTTTCCTGTGCAGAAGCTTATTAGTTTGATACAACCCCATTTATTGTTGCCTTTACTTCCCTTGCCTTTGGGGTAAAATTCATAAATTGTTTATTGCCAAGGTTCATAAGTTTTGTACCTATGTTTTCTTCTATGTAATTTATTGTTTCAGATCTTATATTTAGGTATTTGATCCATTTGAATTAATTTTTGTGCAAGGGGACAAACGATAATCAAGTTCATTCTTTTGCATGTGACTTTCCAATTTTCCCAACACTATTTATTGAAGAGGCTTTCTTTCCTTCATTGTGTGTTTTTGGCTACTTTGTCAAAGATGATTGTCCATATATATATGGTTTTATTTCTGGGCTCTTGATTCTGTTCCATTGGTCTATGTGTCTGTTTTTCTGCCAACACCATGCTGTTTTGATTATTGTGGCTCTGTAGTATAATTTGAAGTCAGGTAGTGTGATACCTCCAGCTTCATTCTTTTTACAGGATTGCTTTGGATATTTGGGGATTTTTATGGTTGCATACAAACCTGGTGATTTTTTTATTCTATTTCTTTAAAGAAAATGACATTAGGATTTTGATGGGGATTGCAATAAATTTGTATATTGCTTTGGGTTATATGGCCATTTTAACTATGTTCATTCTTCCAATCCATGAACATGGAATATTTTTCCATTTCATTGTGTCTTTTTAAATTTCTCTTAATAGTGTTTTGTGTTTTTCAATGTATAGGATGTTCACATCCTTTGTTAAGTTTATTCCTAGCTATTGTTATTATTGTTGTTGTGGTAACTGTAAAAGAAATTATTTTTTGAGCTCATTTTTTAAAGTTTCATTGTTGGCATGTAGGAAAGCAATAGACTTGTATATTGATATTATATCCTGTGAGTTGACTGTATTGGTTTATTATTTCTAATAGTTTTTTAGTGGAGTCTTTGGGGTTTTCTTATTCAGAATCTGCCATCTGCTAAAAGTGATACGTTTACTTCATCTTTCCCAATATAGATGTCATTTATTTCCTTCTCTTACCTGATTGCTCTGGCTAAAACTTCAAAAGCTATGTTGAAAAAGTTGATAAAGTGCACGTCTTTGTCTTCTTCCTAATTTTAGAGGAAAGCCTTCCATTTTTCATCATTTAGTATATTTGCTGATGGTTTGTCATATATGGCCTTTATTATGTTGAGTTACTTTCCTTCGATACCCATTTTATTGAGTATTTTAAACATAAGTGGATTTTGTACCTTATCTAAACCTTTTCTGCATGTATTGATAGGATTATATAACTTTTGAGCTTTGTTTTGTTGATATGGTCTATTATGTTGATCGATTTAGGTATGTTGAACCATCCTTGTGCTCTTGGAATGAATCTCACTTAATTGTGATGGATTATTTTATTAATTTGTTCTATTAAATTTGCTAGTATTTTGTTTAGTATTTTTGCATATGTGTTCATTAGAGACACTGGTCTGTAGTTTTCTTTTTTGTACTGTCCTTTCCAGGTTTTGGTATCAGTGTTATGTTGGCCTCATAAAATGTGTAGGGAGTATTCCTTCTTTTTCTATTTTTTGGAAGACTGAGAAATATAGGAATTAAATCTTCTTTGAATGTTTAGTAGAATTCACTGTGTAGTCATCTGGTCCTAGAATTTTGGGAGGGGAGATATTTTTTGCTTGCTGTTTTCTTTTCTTTCCATTTATGGGTCAGTTTAGGTTTTTCACTTCTTCATGATTCAATCTAAGAAGATTGTACAGTTTCAAGAATTTATCCATTTCTTTTAGGTTGCTGAATTTGAGCATATAATCCTTCCTACTATTCTACTATGATCTTTTGTATATCTATTATGTGTGTGGTAATTTCTCCTTTTATTTTAGATTTTGTTTATATGAGTCCTTTCTCCTTTTTCCTTAGTGAGTCTAAACAGGGGTTTGTCAATTTTATTGATCTTTTCAAAGAACCAGCTCTTTGTTGTATTAAATTTTTCTATAGTATAGAATTACTCCTTTATTTTCTGCAGCAAGTGGGTTTCTGGTGATAAATTCCCTCAGCTTCTGTATGTCTGCAAAAGTTTTAATTTTTTATTCATATTTGAAGAATAACTTTAATGTATATATTATTCTTGGCTGGTAATTTCTCTCTTTCAGTACTTTGAATGTTTGAGTCCATTCTTTTCAGGATTGTAGAGTTTGTACTAAACAGTCTAATGATAACCTTTATATGTTATATTCTTTTTTCTAATTGCCTTCAGGATTCTTTCTTTGTCAGTGGTTTTTGACAATTTTATTATGATGTACCTTGGAGAAGGTCTGTTTGGATTGAGGTAACAGCATTCTGTTTGCTTCTTAGATTTGAGGATCTAGCTTTTTCTATAGACTTGGGAACTTCTCATCAATTTTTTTGTTTGAATAGGCTCTCCATTCTCTTCTCCCTTTCTTCTTCTTGTTCTATACCAATTATTCTTACATAGCTCTTTCTAATGGAGTCAAAGAATCTTGTAGAGCTCTCTCATTTTTTTTTAAATTTATGAGTCTCTCTCTTCTCTCCATAGCATCTCTAGTTACCTGTGTTTAATGTCAGTGATTCTCACCCCTATCTGGCCTGTTCTATTAGCTAAATTTGCTACCTCCGTTTTCAATTCATATATTGAGTTCTTCATCTCTGTTTTTAAAGTTTCAGTCTCCTTAGTGAAGTACTCATTTTGTTTATTAATTTGTTTTTTGAGCACATTAAATTGCCTATCAGTGTTTTCTCACATCTCATTGAGTATTTTCAGAACTCAATTTTAGATTCTCTAAAATTTAACTCCAAGTTTTCCATGTAATTAAGATTGCTTTTAGGATATTTTTTATTTTCCTTCTGAACTATGCCTCTTTCTCGTGTAGCCATGACATTTCTTTTCTTTTTTATTTTTTATTTTTGCTGGCATTTGAGAGTGTTATTGTTAAGAAATCTAACAAGAAAAAAAACCCTAAAAAGGAAGCCTCCTGCACTGCTGGTAGGAATGCAGACTTGTGCAGCCACTGTAGAGAACAATATGAAGTTTCCTCAAAAAATTAAAAAATGAAACTGTCTTTTGACACAGCTATCCCACTTTTAGAAATATATCCTAAGAATACCAAATCACTGATTCAAAAGAATATATGCACCCCCATGTTTATTGCAGCATTGTTTACAATAGCCAAGATCTGGAAACAGCCCAAGTGTCCATCAGTGGATGAGTGGATTAAAAAGCCATAGTAGATATATACAATGGAATATTACATGTTCATGAAAAGAGGGAAATCTTACCTTTAGCGATGGCATGGATGAACCTGGAGATCATTATGCTAAGTGAAATATGCCAGCAGAGAAAGACAAATATCATATGATCTCACTTATATGTAGAATCTAATGAACAAAGTGAACCGAAGAACAAAATAGAGGCAGAGGTGGGGTCACAGGGACCAGAGGGACAGGTTTCAGAGGGAAGGGAATGTAGGGGATAGGGTCAGAAAAGGTGAAGGGATTAGTGAAATTATATATATAACACAGAGATACAGATAACAGGACAGCAAATTTCAGAGGGAAGGGAGGAGAGAGTTAGGGGGAATGGGGCAAAGAGAGTATAAATAGGAACATGGGGATGGGGGCTAAGGGTGTTATATTCAGTGAGACACTTGAATCCATGTAAACACAGTAAATTAAAATTAATAAAAATTAAAATTAAAAAACCCTAAAAAATAAAAAATATTATTAAAAAATACAATAAAAATAGAAAAAATTTAAAAATAATTAAGTGATAGAAAAAAACAAAAAACTGAGAAAAAGACAAAATATTCAAAAACAAACATAGCCCTCACAAAAAAATAAAAATTAAAATATAAAAAATAAAGAAAATAAATTTCTAAAGGAAAAAAAAATTTTAGGTTTGAGAAGTTTTCTTCCAGTAGGTGTTCCTGTACTACAAGTTTTAGCCTGTGTAATTCCTGGGCTGACCTCTGCTGAGAAGCTGAACTGCTGTCCCAATGTTGGAGACTGGCCTGCACTAGGTGGGATATACTTTGAGGGCTTTACAGCTTTAGCAATGGTGACCTTAGGCCTCCAAGTGCTCTTTTTCTTGTCTCAATGGACCAGGGAATCAGACACAGAGCACCTCTATTCCTCAGAGAAGAGAGTGATTCTGGAGAACTAGCTGTGGGTATGTCTCTGCCACTCTTCATTCCCTGTCAGGGGAGAAAGGTGGCATCTGGGAGAGTGGGGGTGCTTTACTTTGTTTTTCTCTGTCTCTGAGTGCAAGATGCCAGCAGACTGTGGGAACACTGGCCATGGCCCTTGATCTGCTGCAGCTTTGGTATAGTATCTCCTCCAATGCCCCACAATCTCACAGCTCCTCCCAGCAGAAGATCCACTCATTCTGAGTTTCTCCCTTCTCTGGATCCCCAGCAGACAAAAACCCAGACAGTCCCAGTTCTTATCCTCTCTGGAGCTGACTGCAAGTGCATCTTATCTTCCACACCCCCTTCTCAAACCTTCCCACCTTTAGTTGATACTCCACAGAGATCTTTCAGGCATGCCTACAAGCCATGCTGGGATTCTTTTGCTGCATGGTAGTTGTTCAATTTGTTGAAATTTCAAGGGGAGAGATCAAGGGTATCTCTCACACTGCCATTATTCTGACATCATCTCAAAACTCTTTCAAAAAAGAGATTAAATGCATGATACAGTGAAAGCTTTTGTTATCACTTTGTATCATGCTCTCAGAATATAGATATAAAGGGAAAAATAAAACAAAAGTCTTCATAGTATGAACTATTGAAATCTAGCTTGAAATAAGAACATACAAGAATCCCAAAAGTAAAATAAAGTTTGTCAATCTTGAGGAAAAGGAAAGTTATTTTTTTTATTTTTAACTGAATTTATTGGGATGATATCGGTTAACATAATTATATGGGTTTCAGGTTCTTTTTTGACCAAAGAAAACCACAACACTTCAGAATACCAAATAGTTAACAAACTCAACTTTGCTATCTAAATAAACTTTAAAATTTAATCATTAATAAAATTATTTTGTAAAAATACATAGACTGTAATCAGTCCCAATGATGAGTAGAATTATAAGTGAAAGTTCATTTTTTTATTAGTAAGTATGCATTTTAATAGTAAAATACACCTTAAATTTTTTCATTACTTATAAGATATGCATAAACTTAATTAAGACTATACTTAATAGTTGATATATCAAAATCCAACAGTATAGAATTGCTGTGTATGCTTTCCTTGCAAAATCATAGTTACACAGAGTGGGAGAGTCTGTAGTTAACTCTAAATTTTTGAAAAAGCTAATAGTTAAGATATAAGAAACAACCTTCTATTCATGGCACTAACTTACTGTAATTTTTTTAAGTAATTTCAATAAATGGTATACAATTTGAAGGAAGACTAAAATAAAAAAAGAAACTTACTTTTAAAAGAAGGGAAAGAAAAATATCAATCATTTAATTATTTAAATGATTGCATGTTTGGCAAGCTCCCTTTAAACCAAACGAGCCTTCCATGTGTTGATTATTAACATACAAAAGAAACAGAATGTCTCTTCTTTTGATGTGAGCTGCAACACTGCCTATCTGCTGACCAGACAACCTCCTTTCTAATTTATCACTTTAGTGTTACCGTTAGTATAAATGACTGGTCTGCAAAACACTAAAACACAATTATAAATAGTCTGATCAGTTTCTGAAAGTGCCTGTGTAAGCAACAGCACTGGTCTTCCATTAATCACCATTTGCTTTGATAAAGCAACATTCATTTCATTTATCACTTGATCCCTTTCTATTATTTTTTTCATAGGAGGGTATCTAATTAACATTATTTATCTCAAATTGTATTTTATTAAAAGCTTTTAAGAAACTCCTGACAAGGGCACAATTACTGTTCTTATTTAGGAAACACCCAGCCCCAGGAGGCAGAGGTTTCTATTCTGAATGCCCTTTAGAATGTAAATTATTAGGAAAGATTCAAAAGATAAAATTAATTTTCACTTTTATGTGGCTTCCTGCTCTGTGTATATGTTAACTAAAATGGCACTTATTAAAATAAATTAATAAAATTCAACTTATTGACATAATCAGTTTTTAAAAAGTGAATGCTTAAAGGAAAGTTCTATGGCCTACTTCAGGGGTCCCCAAACTACGGCCCACAGGCCGCATGCGGCCCCTTGAGGCCATTTATCCGGCCCCCTCCGCAATTCCAGAAGGGGCACCTCTTTCATTGGTGGTCAGTGACAGGAGCACATTGACCATCTCATTAGCCAGAAGTAGGCCCATAGTTCCCATTGAAATACTGGTCAGTTTGTTGATTTAAATTTACTTGTTCTTTATTTTAAATATATTTGTTCCCATTTTGTTTTTTTACTTTAAAATAAGATATGTGCAGTGTGCATAGGAATTTGTTCATAGTTTTTTTTTATAGTCCGGCCCTCCAACGGTCTGAGGGACAGTGAACTGGCCCCCTGTGTAAAAAGTTTGGGGACCCCTGGCCTACTTGTTAAACATGGCAAATGAACACCTAAGAACTGTGGGACTTTTTCAGAGAACTGTGAGGTTGCTGAGGAGTGCAGGTTATCCACATTACAAGGTTGGGTAGAGCTGGGAGCAGAGATTCCATTGCTCTATTTGTCTCTTACTGGCCAGACACCCATTTGCTTTTTCATTTCCCCTGAAAACCAGAAACAATATTTGAAATTTTGGAAGAAGTGGCTATTTTTGCAACGTTTTCCACTTTTTTGCTATCAGGGTATGCTCCTTGTACATTGAAGTTCGTATTATGCAGTGCTTTATTTTGCCTGTCACATGACAATGGCAATGTAAAAGCGCTAACAATAACTAAAAAGGTAACATAAAAAGATTTTCATAAAAAATCAGATTCTTATTCAAGTTCTGGCACTGAGAAGTTGGGCAACCCACATGACCTTAATCTCTGTAGAATCAGGATATTTGAGTAGACAAGTGCTTTCCATTCTAGTAACTTTAAAATCATTTTTGTTATATTCATTTTCTTTTCTTTTGACTCAATAAAAAACATTTATTGAACTTTTATGTAAGAGTTGTTTGTACTATGCATTGATTGCACCTTAGAAAGGCTTTGATATACTCTCTCCTTGACCTTAATATTTATATGCTCCATGAAGTATGTGTTATCTGCTCCATTTTAAAAACGAAGACACCTGGTCCAGAGAGATTAAGTGATTTGGTCCAGATCATTATTAGCTAGTTAATGGCAGAGTTAGTATTTAAAATTGGCTGTTTGACTCTAAGGCTAGTTAGTATATTTTCCATTAGCAAAACACATACAAATATACCAGACTCTTTTCTAAAAATTTGAGATATATTAGCTCATTTAATCTACACATCAGCACTGTGATATAGGGATCATCATGATCTTTATGCAGATTCAGAACAGAGATTACATAGCCCGTAAGAGACAGAATGCGTATTTCAATCCAGACAAGCCAATTTCAGGTTGCATATGATTATTGCTACCTTTTTATCAATATCAATTTTCATCTATAAATTTTTCCTTTCTTTTAATAACTTTACTTCAAAGGAAATCTATGTTCCAATCATAAGTGTAAAATTAACATCATCAACATAGCAGTTAACTATAATCTCTAATTATTAAAATCACTTATACCAGGGGAGATCGAGACAGATTTGCTCCAAGTTTCAGAGTTGTTTCATTGCATATCACAGAGGCCATTACAGTGTTCTAATTCCAGGCCAGAGTTCTACTCGCTATACCCTTGGCCACCCTACCTCCTGTAATTGGCAATTCATCAGCCTGCTGACTCTCACTAGGTCTCTATTTACGGAAATTCCAAATTCCTTACTCTTAATTTCATTTCCTATTTATCTGTCTCTGAAAGCTTCATTGCTCATTTCCTATTTTCTATGTCTTTTTATCTCCTATCCCATGTTGCCTTCCCAAGCATTCTTCTTTTCTGTTCTCAATGGGTATGGCTCCTTTTGGGGGTGCTGAGATCTCCAGCCAGCATCCATGGGGTGTCATGAAAGCACTGAGAAGTCAGTATGAATCACTGGAACCAGCCTCCCCCTTTCTTGCTTTCTTCATCAGCCTTCTCCCCTGAGCATGTTTCCTCCCTCCCTCCCTCAGTTCCAGGTGGATTCCCAGGCCTCTTTTTCTTCCTCTTGCTTACTTTTTTTCCTTCTCTCTCTCATCTCCCCCCCCCCACACACACACACCTTTGTTCCTAGGCATTGTGTCACTCAGGGTGATTATGCAATGGTGAAGAACTAGAAAGGCCAACAGCGAGATACTCGATTCTGTACCACCTAAAAGACAAGCAGAATGCACCCTACACTTTCGGAAGTGCTACAGCTAAATATGGTTCTTTTCAGTTTTAAAATTTTGTGATCTAAAATGGGCAGGTCAGCCACTTGCTATAGGTAATCTTTCCCTCAGAATCCCATTGAGACTGCATTGGAACTGGAACCAGTTGGATGATTAATTTCTGGCCAGAATCTAATTAGCAGTATTGAAACCATTGCAGCTCTTGAGCTTTCTTTGGGAGCCTTTTCAACTGAAATCACACCCTTTCTCTAATGTAACTGTGAACTCTTGTGGCCATATTAACATGGAATGAGGGCATTTATGTGTCTGCAAAAAAATAAAGCAGCTTGGGAAAGAAAAGGGGTTGGTACTGACCTGAATACGTGATAAAATATCCTCTAATTTTTGTGAGCAGTATATATATATATATATATATATATATATATATATATATATATATATATATATATAAATATATATAATATTTCAAATGTCTGAGGGAAACAAATTGAAATTGAGTTAAACCCTGAGAAGGGGGACCACCGACTATTAGAAGCTGGTACCTACAGTGTGGAATTGTTGGCAACAGTAAGGAATGGCAAAGGTAGACTGTTTAATATAACTGCTAAAGTGCCAGTTTTACATCCAGGGTCAGGAGTAAAGGAGAAAATTTCATTTCTCAGTAAATACTCCTATATTTGTAGCTTTGACCATATCCATATTATAATGGAGAATTAAAATTTTCAATTGTTTAATTAGTTGGATACTTGTCCTACTGGATCTCATTGTGTCAGGTTGTATTTCCATTGCACTCTGCCGGAGTGGGGCAAAGAGGTGGTTAATATCACCAAAAATATTGAAAATAACCAAACTGGTTACAAAGATGCACATCCATTTTATTCTGAAACCTACTCTCTAGTTCTAAAATTTTATAAAAAGACTCCAAGTGAAACTATAAATGTTGTATTCTCACCTAACCTCAACCACCTTGCTGGATGGATCTGTTCTGTACTGTATATACTACATACCATGAGTAGGCAGAAAGGATGCTTCCTGAGTCTTCTTTGCTCCCAGGTAATATGGAAAGAATGCAGAAGTTCATGTTGAAGCTGTGGGATTGGAAAAATAAAAACTGAGATATTGGACATCTCACTTCCAAAAAGGCAGCCAAGGCAAAGCATAAGATGACCTCTATGGGGACTGTGGGATGCAGAATTGTTAAGCCTTAAGCCAGAAAAAAATTTTTTAACTGAATATTAGAGTCATCTTCAAGGCCAGTAATACCTGAGTTGGAAGAGAGTTAAAGGAGAACTCCAGATCTTAACTAAGCCAAGTGAAAATATAGACTTCAGACAATCAGCTACAGACTTCAGTCAAGACTTTAGTAGATGATGCCAGCAGAGCAGTCACCACAGGGCAAACCAGGACCATTCTGGAAGAAACCAGAGGTGAACAATAACCTAAGGTTGCAGTGCTGGGATGTCAGGCACCTCTTCAACATGAGGGCCTATGTGTATTGCCATTACCCAGATTCCATCTTGGGGAAGAGAAGGATATAGGAAAACAGCTGAAAGACTGAGCATTTACTCAAACACATTAAGGTGCCTGAATGAGGTTGTTGTAGAGACATTTCACTGGCATGCCCTTCTCCCCTCTTTAAGGCTTAGTAGGCATCTAATCTATTATGAGAAAGATTAATAGGTCAGTACTATGGAAAAAAGCTATATCTTTGCATATCTGATTGGTAATCTGTAAATTTATGACCTTATTTGCTTCTTTTGCTACTTGACTTCTTTTCTTCATTTTTATTAAATAAACACTTAGTGCATTCCTTCTATGTTTCTGATAATTTAATAGGACCTTGGAATGAAAAGGGAACAACTATAGGTCTGCCTCCAGGGATCTGACAGTCTAGTGAAGGAAAAAAAGTAAGTAAATGAATAATTATGTCATAGGGTAATAAGTGCAGAATACAGATGTGAGCAAGGTGTTGTAGATGAAGTAATTTCAAAACTGATTTCCTTGTACATGGAGTAGAAATTGGAGGTTGAGTATGATTTTGTGGGGTGATTATCAAGAGTTTCAGCCAAGATTATACTCTATGTAGAAAATCCTTTAAAAATGACTTTAGGAAGGTCACAGAATACAAGGACAATATACAAACATCAGTCTGGCATACCTATAGTTATACATACCAGAAATGAATATTTGGAATTTGTATTTTGAAAAACAATATAATTTACAGTACAACCCAAAACAATGAAGTAACTAACCAATTATATGTGCCTGTACTGCATGCTGAAAACTATAGGATACTAATGTAAGAAATCAAAGATGTATACAAATGGAGAAAAACCATATCATAAAAGATTTAATAGTGTTAAGATGTCATTTCTCTCCAAGTCAATCTACAGATTTGACACAATTATAATCAAAATACCTAATGCTTCTTTAAAGACAATTAAAAGTTGATTCTAAAATTTATATGGAAAGGCAAAGGAACAGGAATAGTCAAAATTATTCTACATAGAAGAATAAATGTAGAAGACTTGCATTGCTTGAAAGCCAGAACAATAGTTGTTACCTGAGTTTAAGACTTACTATAAAGTACAGTGATAAAAAGAGTATAATTTTTGCGAAAGGATAAGCATGTTAATATATGAGATGAAACAGAAAGCCCAGTAATGAACTCACGTATATACTGTCAATGGATTTTTGACAAAGCTGCAAAGACAATTCACTGAAGAAAGGATAATTTTTTTAATAATTGGTGATAGAAAAATCCAATATCAGTATGTAGAAAACTCTCACATAATATGCAAAAAATTAACTCAAAATTGATTATAGAACTAACTATAATGCTTCTTGGAAAAGCATAGGCTAAAAATCTTTGCAGCCATGAGTTTGGCTGTAAATTTTTAGATAATGCTCCAAACCACAAGCCATGAAAAAGTTAATAAATTAGACTGTATCAACATTAAAACTATTACTCTGTGAAAAATGCTGCTAAAAGAATAAAAAGAAAACCACCAATAGGGAGAAAATACACTTGACCCTTGAACCACATGGAGGTAAGGGGTGCAGACCTCCCTCACAGTAGAAAATCCATGTATAACTTAGGTTGGCCCTCTGCACATGAGTGTTTCCAACCACCAGTTGCCCCTTGACCAATGCAGGTTTGAACTCCATGGGTCAACTGGAAAAAATTCATGTATAAGTGGACCCATGCAATTCAAACCCACATTGTTCAAGAGTGAAGTGTATTTGCAAATTATATAAGCTTTGATGGACTTTTATCCCAAATATATAAATAACCCTTACAACTCATCAATAAGTAGAGAAACACCTGATAAAAAAAGGACAAAAGATCTAAACAGACACTTCTCCAAGGAAGATATATAGATGGCAAATAAGCATATGAAAAGATGCTCAACAGTATATATTAAAATGATAAGATACTACTACACACCAATTAGAATGGTAAATACTTTTTCAAATAAAAATGATATTTAAATAATCTGACCAGGTGGTGGCACAGTGAATAGAGTATTGGACTGGGATGCAGAAGACCCAGGTTAGAAACACTGACGTTGCCAGCTTGAGCACAGGTTCATCTGGTTTGAGCACTGGTTCATCTGGTTTGAGCACAGGTCA
Source organism: Saccopteryx leptura (assembly GCF_036850995.1). Classification (NCBI taxonomy): domain Eukaryota; kingdom Metazoa; phylum Chordata; class Mammalia; order Chiroptera; family Emballonuridae; genus Saccopteryx; species Saccopteryx leptura. Next base: position 105,618,022 of record NC_089507.1, on the reverse strand, counting down.
CCAACTTGAACCCAAGGTTGCTGGCTTGAGGAAGGGGTCACTCTGGCTGCTGTAGCCTCCTGGTCATGGCACATATGAGAAAGTAATCAATGAACAACTAAGGTGCCGCAATGAAGAACTGATGCTTCTCATCTCTCTCCCTTCCTGTCTGTCTATCCCTATCTATCCCTTTCTCTGTTTCTTTCTCTGTCTCTGTCACACACAAAATTATATTTAAAGAGTTTAACATGATGTTTAAAGATACAGATACATAATGATACATAATGAAATAATTAATATACCCCTCTCCTTACATAGTTATTATTTGTGTGTGTGTGTGTTTGTGTGTGTGTGTGTGTGTGTGTGATGAAAGCAACTAAAATCTACTGGTAGCAAATTTCCAGGATTACAGTATCTTCAACTAGAGTCACCATGCTACTCATTACATTAGATCTCTAGACCTATTCATCCTACATAACTATAACTTAGTAGCCTTGACTAACATTTCCCACCCACCCCCCTCCGCTGCAACATCCCCACCCCTGGTAACCACTGTTCAGCACCCTGCCTCTATGAATTTGACATTTTTATATTCTACTAGTGAGATCATGCAGTTTTTTCTTTCTGTGTCTGGTTTATTTCACTTAAAATAATGTACTCTAGGTTCATATATACTGTCTCAATAGCAAGGCCTCCTTTTTAAGGCTGAGTAATATCTCATTGTATGTGTGTATCACAATGTCTTTAGCCTAGAATGACTAAAATTTTTAAAAAGAAATTATCAATATCAAATGCTAGTGAAAATACAGAAAAATACAAATCCTTATTCATTGCTGTTGGAATGCAAAATACATTTGAAACATTTTGGCAGTTTCTTCTAAGGTTAACTACACACGGACCATATGACTAGCTATCCTACTCCCAGGTATTTACCTAAGTGAAATGAAAACTGATGTTCCCACAACCCCTAAACAGAAATTTTTTATAGCAGCATTGTTCATATTTGTAAATACCTGAAAAAAGTCAAGATGCCCTTCAACAAGTGAATGAATACAGAAACTGTGATATGTTCACAGAATAGAACACTACTCAACAATGAAAAGAAAAAAATATAAGCCTCTGATTCATGCAACAGCATGGACAGCTCTTAAGTACATTTTTCTAAGTAAAATAAACCAGGCTCCAAAGGCAGTATGTTTTATATGATTCCATTTATACAGTACTCTAGAAATGGCCAAATTATAGGGGTAGAAAACAGAGTTATAACAACTGTATCTTAGGTTAATGTTCCTTTTACTCAATTTGTTGAGTTGACAGTGGTTAACCAAATTATACAGGTTTCAGGTGCACAGTTCCACAACACATCATCTGTACCCTGTACTGTGTTTTCACCACCTCAAGTCAAGCCTCTGTCCATCACTATTTGTCTCCCCTTTACCCTCCTCCACATCCCCTCCCCCATGCTATTCTATTCAAGAGCACTTGGATCCTGCATAGAACCAGATCTCAAAGCTTAGTACTGAGGGAACTGGATCTCCTGCTCTGACCTAGTCTCTTAAAGATATACTAGCCTACAGCAGTCATCTGGATTTGTGTACACCCTTGGGGCACATATTTCTTAACTAGATTCACTCTACTTATTACTTAACAACCTATTCTAGGAAAAACACAAAACCAAGTTTAAAGTATTTTTTTCTTCTAAAGGCCAGCATCTGGCCTTTTCAGTATTACCATAATCATTTTCCTCCTTTTGGAGTAGAATAAATTCTTCATAAAAATAATACAAGCAGTAGACCTGTAAGATCTCAGATGGAGGGAAAATATCAGAGAAAAGACCAAGTACAAACCAATAAAGCATAAAACACTTGCATCATAAAAAACTGAAAATGTATCATTAGTGTGGCAAATTATTGGAGAAATAATTATCCCCAAGATGTTTAGCTACTCGCTACACCTAACTTCCAAAAGACTGACATAATGCAAAAAGGAGATAAAACTGTCAGCCCACCAATATTTGGGGGGATAAAGTTTTGATTACAAGATTAAACTAGCTGTACAAACAAGTTCAATGACAGTACAATGAAAATTGGATTGTGGATGTTTTGGGTATATATGTAATATAAGGATTTGAATGCATAGCACAGGCGACCTTGGATTGCTTTCCTGTAAAAAAGAAGATTAAAATTTTCCTCTCAGATAGTGCCATTAGTTACTTTTTTCAAATAGAAAAGACCCAGTGACTGTATGTGTGGCTGCATATCATATTAAGGTGATACTCTGATCAGACTAATGTCATCTGGATTTAAAAGTTTCCCAACAGGTTGAGGAAATATTGAAACATGCTGAGATAAGGTCATCAGAGCACTCACTGGATCTCCCACTTTAAAAACCATCATGACATGAAATCATACTCTGTGAGATCAGTGTCAGTCAAACCACTACCTGCCAACTTGGCATACGAACCTCCTGGGATGATTTGGTAGCGTAATAATAAGGAGATTATGACAGGATCTGATTTAAATATAAATATATTTGTATTGGCATATCCTTTTAGGAGAAAGACTAAATTTTGGAGACAGTCCCATCTTGATCCTGGTTTTTCTCAATTCCTAAGTCATTTCCTAATTAAAAGTTTGGGAAGTAATTATTTTGACTTCTGTTTTAATGCAAGTCAATAGTTCATTAATTTCTACTAAACTAAGAAGTCCATATATTACCAAGAAAAATAACCTTCTTTTTCTAAATATTATATGTGCATGGATCATATATTTCTGACACATGTGTTAACTTGGCTCACAAATACTTTTGATCTCCACAATGTTAGTTGGCACTAGAATTAAGCAAGTCTCAATGAAATTTCAGAGATCAAATTGCATTATGTGGCTGTTCACTGGTGGTGGCTTGTATACTATTTTGTCTTATACTAAGATGATTCATTTTGTCTTTAAGCCTAACTTCCTCTGAGTGCTTTTGAGAATTTCCTAAATAGAAATCATTAATATTTATATAAAGCCTTTTATGTCTTTCACACTTTTGCTTATATTTTCTCTTTGGATTCTAAAGTTATCACTGGAAAATTTGATGGTGTTTTTATTGTGGATGAGGAAACCAAGATTTCCAGAGATAACTTGCCCAAGGTCACTTGTTCACTAATAGTAGGGCTGGGATTTAAGCCCAGATGAACTTATTCCAGAGTTCAAGCTTTTTCTAATATGCCAAACTACAAGTTTGTTCTATGTAAGGATAGAAGTGATGTCAAATCTAAGCCATCTTGTCCCCAAAATAATTTGATAACTAGTAATCTAAAGGATAAGTGGCCTGACCTAGAATGCTGAGGTCACCCGTTTGAAACCCCTGGCTTGCCCAGTCAAGGCACATATGAGAAAAAACTATTACGAGTTGATGCTTCCCATTACTCACCTTCCTCGTCTCTCTCTCCTCTCTCTAAAATAAAAATAAATAAAGGATAAGTGAAGCCCCATTTGGTGATGTTAGAATAGAGGAGGATGAGCTGGTTGAAGGAAAGAGGACACATTCTATTTTGGACACGTGAACTATTTAAGAGTAGATGTTCAGTTGATCTTGGATGTATGTGAGGGTCTAGAGCTCTAGAGTTAAATCTGAGCTGGTGATAAAGATTTTGAAAACCCTAGTTGTAGATGGTAATTAAAACCATTAAATATCAGAGAAAAATATTGCTATAATTTGAATTATGTCATGAATGGTATTCAGATGAAAGGAAAGACCACTCAACTTATATTTAGCTTGTAGCTTTATAACTATTATCATATCAGAGAGAAAGAAAAAGGAGAAGAATGCTATATTCTTAAAGTGCTATGCAGTGAACAACAACAAAAAATTTTTGCGGTTTGCTACATAATACATAGTGATAGAACATGACATTTAGACTTAAGCACTTTAAATAGTCCCTTAGGCTATGTTCAGGGCACAGAACAGCTGTATGTGTAATTAAATAAAGCTAATTTAAATAAATGAGATTAACCAAAAAAATCACTCAAAGTTTGCATTCATAAAAGTTTTTTTATGTAAGAAGTTGTCATTGCTCTTTCTGCAAACTGCATATTTTGGAAAATATCAGGTTCTGAGAGAAGAAATGCATTTTAAAACAGTAAAAATGAAAAGGTTTTTTTCTTCAGTTTTATATAGAAAGTATAATTTTACTGATTTTTTCACAAATGAACTGTAAAAGAATGTTTGCAATATAATTGTAATTGAAGACACCAAGAAAGACAGTGAAATGGAATAAAAATATGCTTTTAGTTTCTTTTACTGCATATGTTTTAAGCACAACCCATGCATCTCAGAAATTATATCACTTTTCTTTTTGCTAGAAGCTACCTTCTGAACATACATTCACATCAGTATTTATATGAGAATTTGTATTCCAGAAATTGGTCAGTTTTTATATTGGTTCCTAGGCTTGAAGGGAAATGTTGCTTTAACAAAGCTCAGAATTTTTAGAGTAAAAATGAACATGTAACTAGCTTTAATGTTTCTGACTGCAAGAACATTATAATGTAATCATCAAGGGGTAGGAAATTGTTTTCATCAAAAAGCTATAAGGACTGTTTCTGGGAACCAAGGTGAATTAAGATTTGACCTTTTAAAATATTGCTTTTTTTTTTAACACACTCTGTCATAGATACTTGTTTTCAGGTTTCAGGAATGAAAGTGCATTGATCCTGTTTTTAGAGATCAGTCATTGGGGCAAGCAGAAGGCTCTGTGATTTATGATCAGACCCGTGAATAGTTCCTTGGAGAGGTGCAACTTTTGCAGACTGAGAACTGTTCGAGGAACCAGGGATTCAAACATTTTAGGGAAACTGCTACACTCAATCCCCACTTCAGAAATTAAAGTAACCATAAGTTTAAGTTTATTAGAGCCCAATCTAAAAACCTAATATCTGGCCAACCCTTACTAAGCAGATATTTTTCTGGCCTTACATATGACTAATCACCTTGTTTGTCTCATTTCTTTTTAAGATGGGCTTACTACTGGTGTTTTAAAAGTGCACTTACATTTGAAGACAAAGAGATGCTTTTAGGCTATTTAACTGAATCCTGTTCTTGAACCAATGGTCAGGGAAAGATTTAAAAAACAGAGAAGCTTTAACAAAAATTTCTCAGAAGAGTCACATAGACTATCAGCTTTTGGTATGATTTCACAGCAACTATGTAAATATATATATATAGTACGTTATATATTTTTATTAGTCATATTAAATGTCATTGATATAAAACAAATATAATACCAATAATTACCCACAGTATATCAATAAAAACCTATTTTTTCAATATAAGTCTACCAAATTGACCTTAATCAAAGTTCTTTATTTTAGAAAGGATATATCATATGTACTAAAGAATTATTATATGCTAGTATGTCAGAACACTAGATATTTCATTTAATTTGAATACAATTGATATACATAATACATATTTACTTATATATAATACAAGTCAAGCCCTATATATGTTGTGTGAGTGTGTGTGTGTGTGTGTGTGTGTGTGTGTATATATATATATATATATATATATATATATATATATATATATATATTACCCTTAGCATTTTATTTGTGTCAAAGATGCTTTGCACAGCTCTGAAGTATTTGGTTAGTTTTTGCTTTTATAAAAATTCAGAACACAAAACATAGAAATTATTTTGCTACTCTATTCAAATTCCTCTCAATACAAATGGAAATCTGATTTCTTTTTTCCTTTAAAATAGTACCAACATTTTTCTAATTCTCTTCTTTGTTGTAATTTGCCCACTAAAACTGAAAGCAAGAGATATCTTTTATCCACATCCTTTTGTATTCAGAGCTATTTCTGTTTTTCCAGGATTGTTTGGGGCAAACACTTCAAGTAAAATGCACTTATAGAATCAAACTATTTACTGACTGTCAGAATATATCAAAAATCATTTCACACTTCTATTCTAAAAATATCTGTGCTCATACTCTAGTGGACACTTTTAGTCTAGTGATCATTCCTTAGTTTGCATGTAATAAAGCCTGTGTTTCTGACAGATCTCTCTGGAAATTGATTCTATGCCTCTTATGAATATAATACTATATATTTTAGGAGATTTAATGACAATTCCATTGATTACCTACAAATGACCCATATGTCATAATAAACAAACCATAAACATCAAAGTCAATGTTTGAAAGTTTTTTAAATGGTGTATTCAATGCACCAATTCCAACTATCATCATTTACGTCTAAGATGTGCCTGTTTTATCCTTTCTCTAAATGCCAGGTATTTTTTATCCACATTTGTACACTGGTCAACATCAAACAATCTAATTTAGAAGCAAACTATTTTTCATTCTAAAAACAAAACCATTTATGGTAAAAATTTGTATTGTTTTGTTGTAATGGCACTAAACACCAAAATATGCTTAAAGTAGTATGCCTCCTCTAGTTAACTTATTCAATTAAGTCCTGTCAAAACAATGATATGGTCTTTGGTTTAATCAATATATAGTTCAACCAGCTTTGTATTCAAAAAAATAGTATCAAAGGAATTTCATTTCCAAAAAAAGTAAAAATAAATACCTAACTCAACCCCCCCAAAACAGGTAAGAATATATAAACAATTATGAATAAAGTTTTAAAAAATGTCTTAAACTCATCAACAACCTGGCAGGAAAGTAAAAACTTCTCAAGCCAACAAATTTGTCGTGTGGTGGGACACTTTATAGCTGGCTTTGCCCCTTGCTCCTCTTCCTAAGATCAATTGGTACTTCAATTTTCCAGGACACCAGTAGCACAGGGCAGAGGAAACAAAACCTAAGGACTACCAAGAGCACTAAATCTAATAGATATTACTCCTTGAAGGCTGGGACCTCCCAAAGATTCCTTTTGTAAGAGTAAACCTGAAATCAATCCATCTCCTACAAGAATTCTCAGAGTAAACTTACCTCAAAGTCAGTGCTAAGCAGAAGGTGGGAGAAGTAATCACAGAATACTTAGTACCAAAATATGGCCATTAGGAGAGTTTACAGCTAAAATTAACATTGCTTTAGATTCCAAGTATCTCAAGATAAAGTGTAATTTAAAGTAATCTGGGGCAGCAATGTCCCCAGCCACCTAAAAAAGCAAATGCAAGTACTCTAGAGGATTTACCTTCATTCCAGGAAGTGCTATTGTCTATCCAGAACAGACTAGTCTATTCATGTGATTTTTTTACAGTTTGTGTTGTATCTGATTGAGCTGGTATCTCTTTAGATTGCTTGATATCCATGACATACCAGTTGTTAAGTATTTTTAATATCAACCCTGTTGGACTTAACATCTGTTTTTTATTTCATTCTGCTCATATTATAGCAGTTGCTAAACATTTTTAATTGTCATTCTATTTTTAATTGACTTTAGTGAGGTGACACTGTTTAACATAATTATACAGGTTCAGGTGCCCAATTCTATGACATGTCTCTGTACATCATATTGCATACTTACCCCCACCCAAATTTAGTTTTCATCCATCACCATTTATCCTCCCTATACCTTCTTTCACTCTCCCCTACCCCTGGCAATCACCACACTATTGTCCATTTCTAAGAGTTTATCTTTCTTTTTTATCTTTAAAAATTTTTAATGTTTATTTTACTGATTTAAGAGAGAGGAAGGGAGAGTGACAGAGAGAGAGAGAGAGAGAGAGAGAGAGAGACAGGAGCATCAATCTGTTCCTATATGTGCCCTGATTGGGGATCAAACCAGCAACCTTTGTACTACAGGATGATGCTCTACTGAGCTATTTAGTCAGATCTTTCTTTCCTCTTTTGGTCCTTTTTTTGCTCAATCTCTCAATTCCCCTTACCTAGTCCCCAAATCCAACAGCTGTCAGTCTGCTCTCTATCTATGAGTTTATATCTTTTTTTTTTTTTTTTTTACAGAGACAGAGAGAAAGAGAGAGGGATAGATAGGGACAGAGAGACAGAAACAGAGAGAGATGAGAAGCATCAATCATTAGTTTTTTGTTGTGACACCTTAGTTATTCATTGATTGCTTTCTCATATGTGCCCTGACCATGGGGCTACAGCAGACCAAATAACCCCTTGCTCAAGCCAGCGAACTTGGGTCCAAGTTGGTGAGCTTTGCTCAAACCAGATGAGCTTGTGCTCAAGCTGGTGACCTCGGGGTCTCGAACCTGGGTCCTCTGCATCCCAGTCCAATGCTCTATCCACTGCGCCTCCGCCTAGTCAGGTGTATTTATTTTCTTGTTAGCTCATTTTGTTCATTAGATAATACATATGAGTGAAATCATCTGGCACCTGTCTTTCTCTGACTGGTTTATTTCACTTAGCATAATGTTCTCCAGGTCCATCTATACTGTTGCAAAGGGTAAGGCTTTCTTCTTTTTTATGACTGAGAGGCCCAGAACTAAAAAATCCAGTGGCCAGTTACAGATTACATCAGAGCAACATATCCAAAGGGAAAGCTCATCAGGCACCAAACCCAGCTGAGGTGAATTATGCTTTCTGTGGGCAACTCCTGCACAGAAGCTTGCATTCATTGGATGACTAAGAGCTTCACAGTCACAGCCCCAAGTCCTGAACATCCTGCCCCACTGAGCAGAGTTCAACAGGGGGAAGAGAAAGAGGCTTTAAGCACGGACATTCTAAGTGTGAGTTCCTTTGAGCCTATTGTTGTACTGGTTGAGAGGCTTAGCCACTTTCGGGAGGGTCAAAATCAGCCCCAATGGAAGACTTTCCCATCTTCTTCCCTGAGACCAGAGGCTCCCCAGCTGAAAAAAAAGTTCTGTAGAGGGAACAGTTGGCCCCATCCAATCTGAACCTGCTGCTCACCTTGCTGAGGAGGAACAGAATTGGAGCATCTAGCAGTGTCTGGATTAGGCTCTGGAGTAAGGGCCACTTTCCCCAGACTGAGTGCCGAATCAAGAGACCACCCAAGTAGGGGTTTCCGCTAATGTTGTCTTTATAACCTCAGTTGCCCTAACTCATCAAGCAAGCAACCTGTGGATGGGTTGGTGGAATGCTCTACAGTCTTTCTACAGAAGACTCTGCCCAAAGACCAGGTAGTACTAGCAAGAGGTGTGGAAATACCTGAAAAGTGGAGGCAAATCTTACAGAGCTTGGACCCTTTTTTTGAGCTGCTCAGCTCTAAGCAAGGGGAAGCTGATTCTTAGACACAGATTGGCCCCTCTCCCATACACGCAGACACAGAAAACACAGACACAAGCAGTGAACAGAGCAGTAGCACCAGATAGGTAGCCCACAGTGGGATACAAACAATGTCTGAATCAACCCACACCCAAAGCCCACCCAAAAGGACCCAGAGCAACACAAACAGAAGTGAGGGGTTGCAGACTGCACCAATGCTAGACTCAGCTACACAAGCAACACACCAAAAGGAGGAGGCCAACAGGCACCAGACCCTGCTGAGAATAACTATGCTCCACAGGACAGACACTGCACAGTATCTAATACACATAATCAAAGTAGACACTAAGAGCCAGCCAGCCCAAAGGGATAACTACTCTCACAAAAGGACCAACAGCATTTAAGAATAAAATACAACAGGAGGGTAACTATCACTGTCAAGAAATATCCCTAGAGCAAGGAGCGCAGGTGACTTGGAGCTTAATACCTCTGAGCCCATCTTCCTCATAAAGATGCCACAACAAAATTGGAAGTCAGAGAAGAGCTCCTTAATACACAGATAAAATAGGCACACACAAAAAAATATAACCCAAATGAATCCTTAAAAAAAAATCTCCAGAAAAAGAATTAAATAAAATGGAAGTAACAAAACAAACAGGCTCAGAGTTTAAAATAATGGTTATTAGGATGCTCAAGGATCTTAAAGTAAGAATGGATGACAAGAATGAAAACTTAGTAAGAATTAAAAAGGACACTGAAACCATTAAAAGGAACCAGTCAGAAATGGCAAATACAGTATCTGAAATGAAGACTACACTAGAAGGAATCAACAGCAGGTTGGATGAAGTGGAAGATCGAATCAGCAATTTATAGGACAAGATAAACAAGCACAGAAACAGAGCAGAAAAAAATTGATTTTATAAAATAAAAAGAAGCTCAAAAAGACTGGGGAAATTCTAAGATCCCTCTGTGACAACATAAAGAGAATCAACATCTGCATCATAGAGGCTCCTGAAGGAGAAGAGAATGAACAAGAAATAGAGAACTTGTTTGAATCATTCATGGCTGATAACTTTCCTAAATTGATGATGGGAAAAGTCACACAAGTTAAAGAAGCACAGAATGTCCCATTGAAGATAATCCAGAGAGGCCCACACCAAGACACATCATAATTAAAACGCCAAAGGTAAGAGATAAAGAAAGAATCCTAAAAGCTGCAACAGAAAAGAAATTACCTGCAATGGAGCCCCCATAAATCGAACATCTGATTTCTCAACAGAAACACATCAGGCCAAAGGGGATATGCAAGAAATATTTAAAGCAATGCAAAACAAGAACCTACAACCAAGACTACTCTTTCTTACAAAGCTATCATTTAAAATTGAAATAGAAATAGCTTCCCAGACAAAAAAGGCTCAAAGAATACATTAACATCAAACCAGTACTATAAGAAATGTTAAAGGGCCTGTTATAAGAAGAGAAAAGAAAGAAAAAAAAAAGAAAAAGAAAGCAAGAGAAAGAGGATTATAGGTTTAAAAACGAAATGGCAATAAACAAGTATATATCAATGATAATCTTAAATGTAAATTGATTAAGTGTTTCAATCAAAAGACATAGGGTAGCTGAATGGATAGGAAAACAAGACCTGTATATGTGCTGTCTACAAGAGACCCACCTCACAATAAAGATACACATAGGTTGAAACTGAAGGGATGGAAAAAATATTCCATGCAAATGGAAATGGAAAAATAAAAAACTGGGGTAGCAATACTTATAACTGACAAAATAGCATTTAATAAACAAGCTATAGTAAGGGACAAAGAATTTTATTTCATAATGATGAAGGGAGCAATCCAACAAGAAAATATAACCATTGTAAATATGTATACATCCAATACAGGATGCATTGGATTTATAAAGTAGATTTTGATGGGCATATAGGGTAAGATCAATAGCAATACAATACTAGGAGGAGATTTTAACAGCCCACTGACATCAATGGATAGATCCTCAGCCAGAAACTGAACAAACAGTGGCCTTAAATGACACACTAGATTAACTGACTTTAATTGATATCTTCAGAATATTTTACCACAAAGCAGCAGAATATATATTCTTTTCAAGTTATCATAGTATATTTTCTAGGATAGACCACATATTAGGACACAAAGTAAGTCTAATTTAAGAAGTTTGTAATCATATCAAACATCTTCTCTGACCACAATGGCATGAAACTACAATAGAAATCACTACAACAGAAAAACTAAAAAACATTCAAACACTTGGAGGATAAATAGCATGTTATTGGATTATGAATGGGTTAACAATGAGATTAGTGAAGAAATAAAAAAGATTCTGAATACAAATGAAAATGAACATACAACAACCTAAAATCTATGGGACACAGTGAAAGCAGTCCTGAGAGGAAAATTCATAGCATTACAGTCATACCTTAGGAAGCAAGAAAAAGCTCAAATAAATAATCTAACCCTGCATTTAAAAGAAATAGAAAAAGAACAACAAATAAAGTTCAGAGGAAGTAGAAGGAAGGCAATAATAATGATCAGAGCAGAAATAGATGACATAAAGGCTAAAAATACAATACAAAAGATCAATGAAACCAAGAGCTGGTTTTTTGTTTGTTTGTTTTAAGGTAAACAAGATTGACAAACTTTTAACCAGATTCACCAAGAGAAAAAGATAGAGGACCTGAATCAATTGAGCCATGTCTGCGGGAGGGGAAGAGAGAGAAGAGGGAGGGGAATTGAACAAGAAGCAGATGGGTGCTTCTCCTGTGTGCCCTGACTGGGAATTGAACCCAAGACTTCTACATGTTGGTTCAGCACTATCACTGAGCCACAGCCAGGGCTCCAGGATGTTATTTTTAAATTTAGTTATAACTCCAGTTTGGACATAGGAGGAGGAAATTGGAACATCCACCTACTCTGTTGCCATCTTGGATCCCTCCATTTGGTTCATTTTTATATCTTCTCTTTCTTTGCTGGCACTTTCTACTTTTTATCTTATTCATGCATGTTGATAATGGCTCATTGACGAATTATGTGGGCTGCTTCAAATCTTCTGCATATAATTTTAACATCTTTATCATCTCAACTTTGGTACTATTGTTTTTATTTTCATTTTAGTTAAGATTTATTGGGTTTTTGATATAAGTGATTTTCTATTACAACAAATTTTTTAGGTACTATGTTATGACACTCTATATTTTATTTAAACTTTGATTTTCTTTTCTGACACTGGTTAATGTTAGTAGGTAAAGGATGAAAGGGAAGTGGGGGTGGAAGTTTTGACTGTTTTGACTGATTATTACCAAATGGGAGTAGAAGGTTTTCCTTCTGTTTTTTATTGTTGAAAAATGGAGAAAGAATCTCCATGTTATTGCTGGGCTCTGCACTAGACCTCCCCTGATTCTATCCTGGCTAGACCTTCTATCTCACATAGCTTTCACTGACACCATGGGAGGAATAATGGCCTTGTCCATACCCACAGCCCTGGGTCATAGTAAAAGTCCTAAACCTCCACTAGAACACTTCTGACTCTAACTTTGAGGTGAGGTAAGTGGGGCACCTTATTACTGTTCTGTGGGAGTAGAAACCCAGGCACCTAATATGGTATCCACCAATACCACAACATCAGGATAGGGGTGAGTTACTTAATACCACCAATGAGAATGAAAGTGTTAAATCTATACTTGGCCTCTCTGTCACGACCCCAGCAAGGTGGTTTGGCCACCTTATTATAGTGTGGCAAGGATGGAAGTCTAGTTCCCCTTTGATGTAACCTTGCTAGTGTGGTTGGGGCCTTGGTTTGTTTGTTTGTTTTTCTTCTTCTGTGGTGTTTGGCTGGAGGAGAGCAGTTATTTTCTGGACTTTTTATGTTTTGGTAGGCTGTAGCTTTCATGGTTATTTGGCTAGAGACCAAATGATTTTGTTGGAACTTTTTTTTATGTCTGCACTTGTTGGCATTTCTAGGTTCCTTAGTTCTTCAGTTTCAAGGATGAGTCAGAAAGAAAACCCAAGGAAGTTTGCCTATTGTTTCTGGGTTTCAAGAGCTCTACCCACTCTACCAACTTATTTCCACCTTTCAGTTTTCCTATCTTTGTTTTAGCTAAAATTTCCAAGGGTTTTAGTTGTACTGAATAAAATAAATAGAAGAATATATACTGCCCATTTCTTGAGGCAGAAATCTACTGAGACATTTTATATATTGCATTTTTTGTCTCTTAGAAATTGTCTTCTATGTTGGTTTGAAGCTATATTTACCACACTTCGATAAGCTTAATTCTGTTTATCTGATTTCAGTACTTATTGCCATGATTTCACATAAATCTTCTTTAAAACTTTCACTTTGATTAACTATTGGTGTAATAGAGGATAAAATTTTAAGTGATAATTTAAAAAAATATGTAGGAGTAAGAGATGACATCAGAGTAATGGCGGGGTAGGAAGCGATACCGATAAATCTCCCACAAAACTCAACAAGATCTTCAACCAGAAACAGAAAAACCTATCCTTGGAGCCTCCAGATGTTTTGCAATACACCCGAAGGTATGGTTGAGCGAAAAATTGGCTAAATATATAACCAAACCCCGAAGGAAATAGGGAGTAAGAAATGCTCCACCTTCCTCACTAACCTAAACAGGGCAGCTTTCTCTGGGATCCGTGAATATAGAAACTGAGGCAGGCAAAGGGGGTGAATAGATCCAGGCCGCGGCACAAACACCCGAACCAGGCTGTGGCACGGAGATCCAAGCTGAGGAAAAACTGATCCTGTGGCAACCCGGGCAATACAAACTAACACTTGTGCCAAACCCAAACAAAGAAAGACAAGCGGGCAGCCATTTTACCCAATCTCCTGGTTGGCGCACGCAGATAGTGGGTGAGAGATTTCTTCCTAAGCCCCGGGAGTGGGTGCCCGGGTAACCCCACAGAAAGGCAGAGTCAGAGGCCTTTCTGTGGGCCGAAAGTGGAATCTCTGGGCAGCCCCAGCGCCCTGGGAAAGCCGCGCATGGGAGGGAGCGAGAACTAATTCCAATGGTGGAACTTTTCTGTGCTGGTAGAGGATTCACTCAGAGGGAAACGCGGCTGGCCTCATATCCTGGTCTGCGCGAGCAGATAGAGCGAGAGATTCCTCCGAGTGCCTCGGCAGTGCGCGCCCGTGTATCGCACAGAGGGGCAGAGTCAGGGGCCTTTGTGTGGGCCAAAGCGGAATCTCGGCCACCCCAGCACCTTGCAGAAGCCACGCACGGGGAAGGAGCGAGAGCCAATTCCAATGCTGCAACTTTTCCATGCGGTTGGGGGTTTCACTCAGAGCGTGAGACAACTGGCCGGATATCCTGGTCTGCGCGCGCAGATAGTGAGCAAGAGTTTCCTCCAAGTGCCCGGGAAGTGGGCGCCCACCTGTGTTACCGGACAGAGTGGCAGAGCCAGAGGTCTTTGAGTGGGCGGAAAGCCCGCCTGATTATGCTAGCAGCTCTGACTGACTGAGCCTTACCCAGACCCTGTGCTGAGTGGAAATAGAGTGGGGAGTTGCCTGCTCTTTGAACCTCTTACTATCCAGGCAGAGGCAGCAGCAACCCCATAGCTGGATTATCAGGTGACTAATTGAGGAAGGAAAGACTAGGAGAAAAGCTCCAGGAACACAGACTCTCTCACTGTTGGAGCCAATAAATGCTAATGAGCCTCGACTGCCAACGAGACTAAAGCACAACACATGACATCGCCACAGAGACTTATCAACTGCAAACCTCTACCTGAGCGTGCCAAAGGGGCAGAACCCGGGGTACAGAGTCACCGACCAGGAAGAGGGAGAGAAAAAAAAAAGCAAGAAGATAACCTCTCAAAATCAAGAATAATCTGCAGACTTTATAACCTATCCCATTTTATTATATTTGTTCATTTGTTTCTCTTATTTTCATTCTTGATATTTTTTTTCCTCCTCCAATTTGGCCGATTAACTCTCTGCCGGTCTTACTCTCTCCTCTCCTTGAACTACACTACCCATAAGTGTTACATCTCCCATTATCTTTTCTCTCCTCTTCCTTTCTTTCTATGAGGGTTGCACTCCAAAACCCTTAACTCTCTCTCTCTCTCCTCTTTTTTCTTTTTTCTTCTTTTAGTGGTTCCCTCTTTTTTTCTCTCTCTCTCTTTCTTTTCTCCCACTATATTAGTTTCTTCCTTTCTCCTTTACATCTCCTCTCATTCAAACCTCAATAACAAACAAATTATCTTATCTGGGACTCAAACTTATGTTTGTGGCATTTTGGGGGGTTTTACTTCACCTTTTTAACTCACTAGCAGTGCTCCCATCCCTGGCTCTCCATTTTATCTAGTTCTTCTTCCACTAAATACAATAGTAATTTTTTAATTTTTCCCCCCATTTTTCTGTTTTCCTCTTATTCCTCTCATCATAACTCTTAGTCAACCAACACCTAAAAGCAAATCATTTTATTCTTGACCCAAATTTTTTCCTTATTTGCTTTTTGTGGGTCCATACCCCCTTCTTTTTTCTTTTTTTTTTTCTATTTTTTTTGCCCCTTTATTACTTTTTCCCAATTCAGGCCCTCCATTACAGGCATTGTTTGTTATAATTTACAGTTCACCACAAGATTTTCTCAAGAAAGAGGGGAGAGGAGAGGAGAGGAAAAAAGGAGGGGGGGGGGAATAATTTCCTTTTTTTAAAATTTTTATTTTATTTTATTTCACTTTATTTCATTATTAATTTTTTTTTAAAAAAACTCTTTGATTTTTTATTTTTTAACTTTTTATTCTTTATTAAATCTCATTAATACTATCAACAAAACCGCCCTCAGATGCCATTAAGGAAGAGAAAATCGAATATCATGGATACAAAAGAAAGAGAGGTAACACAGCTAGATGAGGAAAAATCTATGGAGAAAAAATTTAATATATTGGAAACCTTGGAGCTAAATGACAGAGAATTCAAGATAGAAATCCTAAAAATCCTCCGAGATATACAAGAAAACACAGAAAGGCAATTTAGGGAGCTCAGAAAACAACTCAATGAACACAAAGAATATATGTCCAAGGAAATTGAAACTATAAAAACAAATCAAACAGAGATGAAAAACTCAATTCACGAGCTGAAAAACGAAGTAACAAGCTTAGCTAATAGAACAGGTCAGATAGAAGAGAGGATTAGTGAAATAGAAGACAAGCAACTTGAGGCACAACAGAGAGAAGAAGAAAGAGACTCAAAAATTAAAAAAAATGAGATAGCCCTACAAGAATTATCTGACTCCATCAAAAAGAATAACATAAGAATAATAGGTATATCAGAGGGAGAAGAGAGAGAAAATGGAATGGAGAACATACTCAAACAAATAATAGATGAGAACTTCCCAAGCCTGTGGAAAGAACTAAAGCCTCAAGTTCAAGAAGCAAACAGAACTCCGAGTTTTCTTAACCCCAACAAACCTACTCCAAGGCATATCATAATGAAATTGACACAAACCAACAGCAAAGAAAAAATTCTCAGGGCAGCCAGGGAAAAGAAGAATACAACATATAAAGGAAGGCTCATTAGATTATCATCAGATTTCTCAGCAGAAACTCTACAAGCTAGAAGAGAGTGGACCCCAATATTTAAAGTCCTGAAAGAGAGGAACTTTCAGCCACGAATACTATACCCATCAAAGCTATCCTTCAAATATGAAGGAGAAATAAAAACATTCACAGATACAGAAAAGATGAGGGAATTTATCATCAGAAAACCCCCACTCCAGGAATTACTAAAGGGGGTTCTCCAATCAGATACAAAGAACAAAAAAAAACAGAGCCACAAGTAAAAGCTCCAAGAAGAACACAATAAAACCAAATTTAAACTGTGACAACAACAAAAAGAAAGGGGGGAAGAGGATGGAGATTAACAGTAGCAAAGGATAATGGAGTGCAAAAGTACTCACAAAATAGTTCGCTACAATGAACAGGGTAGGGACCCTTTTCATTACTCAAAGGTAACCACCATTGAAAAAACCACCACAGAAGCACATGAGATAAAAAAGATAGCAACAGAGGAAAGATGTATGGAATACAACCAAATAAAAACAAAAGATAGAAAAACGAAAGAGAAGGATCAAGCAAGACACAAAACTAACAGAAAACAATCTATAGAATGGCAATAGGGAACTCACAAGTGTCAATAATTACAGTAAATGTAAACGGATTAAACTCACCAATAAAAAGGCACAGAGTAGCAGAATGGATTAAAAAAGAAAATCCAACTGTATGCTGCCTACAGGAAACTCATCTAAGTAACAAGGAAAAAAACAAATTCAAAGTGAAAGGTTAAAAATCAATACTCCAAGCAAATAACATTCAAAAAAAAAAAAGCAGGCGTAGCAATACTCATATCTGATAATGCTGACTACATGACAGCAAAAGTACTCAGAGACAAAAATGGTCATTTCATAATAATTAAGGGGACACTGAATCGAGAAGACATAACAATTCTTAATATATATGCACCAAACCAAGGAGCACCAAAATATATAAGACAGCTACTTATTGATCTTAAAACAAAAACTGACAAAAATACAATCATACTTGGAGACCTCAATGCACCGCTGACGGCTCTAGATTGGTCATCCAAACAGAGAATCAACAAAGATATAGTGGCCTTAAACAAAACACTAGAGCACCTGGATATGATAGACATCTACAGGACATTTCATCCCAAAGTGACTGAGTATACTTTTTTCTCCAATGTACATGGGTCATTCTCAAGAATTGACCATATGTTGGGCCACAAAAACAACATCAGCAAATTCAGAAAAATTGAAGTTGTACCAAGCATATTTTCTGATCATAAAGCCTTGAAACTAGAATTCAACTGCAAAAAAGAGGAAAAAAATCCCACAAAAATGTGGAAACTAAACAACATACTTTTAAAAAATGAATGGGTCAAAGAAGAAATAAGTGCAGAGATCAAAAGATATATACAGACTAATGAAAATGACAATACGACATATCAGAATCTATGGGATGCAGCAAAAGCAGTGATAAGAGGGAAGTTCATATCACTTCAGACATGTATGAACAAACAAGAGAGAGCCCAAGTGAACCACTTAACTTCCCACCTTAAGGAACGAGAAAAAGAAGAACAAAGACAACCCAAAACCAGCCGAAGAAAGGAGATAATAAAAATCAGAGCAGAAATAAATGAATTAGAGAACAGAAAAACTATAGAAAAAATTAATAGAACAAGGAGCTGGTTCTTTGAAAAGATCAACAAAATTGACAAACCCTTAGCAAGACTTACCAAGGAAAAAAGAGAAAGAACCCATATAAACAAAATCCAAAATGAAAGAGGAGAAATCACCACAGACACCGTAGATATACAAAGATTTATTGTAGAATACTATGAAAAACTTTATGCCACTAAATTCAACAACCTAGAAAAAATGGATAAATTCCTAGAACAATACAACCTTCCTAGACTGAGTCAAGAAGAAGCAGAAAGCCTAAACAGACCTATTAGTAGAGAAGAAATAGAAAAAACCATTAAAAACCTCCCCAAAAATAAAAGTCCAGGTCTTGACGGCTATACCAGTGAATTTTAGCAAACATTCAAAGAAGACTTGGTTCCTATTCTACTGAATGTCTTCCAAAAAATTGAAGAAGAAGCAATACTTCCAAACACATTTTATGAGGCCAACATAACCCTCATACCAAAACCAGGCAAGGATGGCACAAAAAAAGAAAACTACAGACCAATATCTCTAATGAATACAGATGCTAAAATACTAAACAAAATACTAGCAAATCGAATACAACAACATATTAAAAAAATAATACATCATGATCAAGTGGGATTCATCGCAGAATCTCAACGATGGTTCAACATACGTAAAACGGTTAACGTAATACACCATATCAACAAAACAAAGAACAAAAACCACATGATCTTATCAATAGATGCAGAAAAGGCTTTTGATAAAATACAACACAATTTTATGTTTAAGACTCTCAACAAAATGGGTATAGAAGGAAAATATCTCAACATGATAAAGGCCATATATGATAAAGCATCAGCTAACATCATATTAAATGGCACTAAATTGAAGGCTTTCTCCCTTAAATCAGGAACAAGACAGGGTTGTCCACTCTCTCCACTGTTATTTAATGTGGTACTAGAGGTTCTAGCCAGAGCAATCAGACAAGACAAAGAAATAAAAGGCATCCATATCGGAAAAGAAGAAGTCAAGGTATCACTTTTTGCAGATGATATGATCCTATACATTGAAACCCCAAAGAATCCTCAAAAAGACTACTAGAAACAATAAGCCAATACAGTAAGGTTGCAGGATTCAAAATTAACATACAGAAGTCAATAGCCTTTCTATATGCCAACAATGAAACAATTGAGAATGAACTCAAAAGAATAATCACCTTCACGACTGCAACAAAAAAAATAAAATACTTAGGAATAAACATAACAAAGAATGTAAAGGACTTATATAATGAAAACTATAAACCACTGTTAAGGGAAATCAAAAAAGATATAATGAGATGGAAGAATATTCCTTGTTCTTGGCTAGGAAGAATAAATATAATCAAGATGGCTATATTACCCAAAGCAATATACAAATTTAATGCAATTCCCATCAAACTTCCAATGACATTTTTTTAAAAAATAGAGCAAAAAATCATCAGATTTATATGGAACTATAAAAAACCCCGAATAGCCAAAGCAATCCTAAAGAAAAAGAATGAAGCTGGGGGCATTACAATACCTGACTTCAAACTATATTATAGGGCCACGACAATCAAAACAGCATGGTATTGGCAGAAAAATAGACAATCAGACCAATGGAACAGAATAGAAAGTCCAGAAATAAAACCACATATATATAGTCAAATAATTTTTGATAAAGAGGCCAACAACACACAATGGAGAAAAGAAAGCCTCTTCAATAAATGGTGCTGGGAAAACTGGAAAGCCACATGCAAAAGAATGAAACTGGACTACAGTTTGTCCCCCTGTACAAAAATTAACTCAAAATGGATCAAAGATCTAAACATAAGACCTGAAACAATTAAGTACATAGAAGAAGACATAGGTACTCAACTCATGGACCTGGGTTTTAAATAGCATTTTATGAATTTGACTCCACAGGCAAGAGAAGTGAAGACAAAAATTAATGAATGGGACTACATCAGACTAAGAAGTTTTTGCTCAGCAAGAGAAACTGATAACAAAATAAACAGAAAGCCAACTAAATGGGAAATGATCTTTTCAAACAACAGCTCAGATAAGGGCCTAATATCCAAAATATACAAAGAACTCATAAAACTCAACAACAAACAAACAAACAATCCAATAAAAAAATGGGAAGAGGATATGAACAGACACTTCTCCCAGGAAGAAATACAAATGGCCAACAGATATATGAAAAGATGCTCATCTTCTTTAGCTATTAGAGAAATGCAAATCAAAACGGCAATGAGATACCACCTCACACCTCTTTGATTAGCTATTATTAGCAAGACAGGTAATAGCAAATGTTGGAGAGGCTGTGGAGAAAAAGGAACCCTCATACACTGTTGGTGGGAATGTAAAGTAGTACAACCATTATGGAAGAAAGTATGGTGGTTCCTCAAAAAACAGAAAATAGAACTACCTTATGACCCAGCAATCCCTCTACTGGGTATATACCCCAATAACTCAGAAACATTGATACGTAAAGACACATGCAGCCCCATGTTTATTGCAGCATTGTTCACAGTGGCCAGGACATGGAAACAACCAAAAAGCCCGTCAATAGATGACTGGATAAAGAAGATGTGGCACATATACACTATGGAATACTACTCAGCCATAAGAAATTATGACATCAGAACATTTACAGCAAAATGGTGGGATCTTGATAACATGATACGAAGCGAAATAAGTAAATCAGAATAAAACAGGAACTGTATTATTCCATACGTAGGTGGAACATAAAAGTGAAACTAAGAGACATTGATAAGAGTGTGGTGGTTACGGGGGCGGGGGGCGGGAATGGGAGAATGAATGGGGGAGGGGGAGGGGCACAAAGAAAACAAGATAGAAGGTGACAGAGGACAATCTGACTTTGGGTGATGGGTATGCAACATAATTGAACGACAAGATAACCTGGACTTGTTATCTTTGAATATATGTATCCTGATTTATTGATGTCACCCCATTAAAAAAATAAAATTATTATAAAAAAATATGTAAGAATTGTTTACTACTTTCTCAGCCCTTAAATATCTAACAATATTTCTCTGTTTCTTTCATATCTATATTATATGCCTATATAGATTATATATGCTTCTAAATATTCCTTCTTTTTTTTTTTTTTTATATTTTATTTATTGATTTTTAGAGAAAGGGGAGAGAGAGAGAGAAGGGGGAGGAGCTGGAAGCATCAACTCCCATATGTGCCTTGACCAGGCAAGCCCAAGGTCCCGAACCGGCAACCTCAGTGTTCCAGGTCGACGCTCTATTCCACTGTGCTACCACAGGTCAGGCTAATATTCCTTCTTTTTAACCAAAAATTTTCAACATTTTTTAATACCAAACTGATTATTACCTTAGGGTCACTTGTTCTTTCTACTTATAGAACTTTTCTTTATTTATTTTGATTGCACATACTTACTACATAGTTTAATATAAAGTCCTTTTTTTTTTTTTTTTGCTATTAGTTAATATTTTTTATTGATGGTTTTAACTCTTTTTCCTGGTCTGCAACCTTTCTTTTTAAATATCTAATAGTTATTTTCTTTGGTCTTACTGCATTGATCTCTAAGCAAGTTTGTAAATTATAGCAGTTACTCTTAATGATCATTTCACTGGGCCCAGGGAATCTGACCTTTGATCACATAGATTCCTAAGGTTTTGTTTATTTTCCTTTCTGTAAGGGTAATGTGTTTTGCAAAGATTTTTCTAGATTTCATTATTTCATATTTTCTGTGAGCCTGGCGAGGAAAGGGGTCTTATATGGCCATAGGACAAAATACATCAATTATATCAAATCCTACCATAGAGAAGAGATAAGACATGTTCCAATTCTCAGCTAAGACTAAATATAAATCCTCCTAATCTTACCCTCTTCAGTGTGATGAAAACAGATGAGAGAATTTCTTTGTGAGGGTCACTTACAATTTCTGCAGAACTGGAAGTATGAAGTCTACTGCTTCAGGATGTCTGGTCACTTCCCTGATCACCAGTCAGAGCACATGATAGAATTTCCCTTCCTAGGCAGCTGGTAGGAAATAAGACAATCAAAGATGCTACATAGTAAGAAAAGTTGTTGTCATGTTGCTGGTGGAATAAAAAGATACCCCAAGGGGTTGTAATCACATATATGTCATCTAAATAATAGGAAATCTGGAGAGAATAAATCCCATTTTTATGTTCCTCATGATACCTCCACATTGGTTTTTGTGCTAAGGATAAGAATCTAGCTCTGGACAAAGGGAAAAAGGGAATGTGTCTTCTTGTACATGAAAATCAGGAATTGCCACTAAAGGGATATTAAGCTTCAGGTGTGTAAGATTACTTAATTCTAGAGATCTGCTTACACTTAGTGCCTATAGGTGTTTCAATGGGAATCTAGGAGGTGGCCATTTAAAAGACTTTATTGTGCCTGACCAGGTGGTGGCGCAGTGGATAGAGTGTAAGACTGGGATGTGGAGGACCCAGGTTTGAGACCCCGAGGTCGCCAGCTTGAGCACAGGCTCATCTGGTTTGAGCAAAGCTCACCAGCTTAGTCTCAAGGTCATTGGCTTGAACAAGGGGTTACTCGGTCTGCTGAAGGTCCATGGTCAAGGCACATATGAGAAAGCAATCAATGAATAACTAAGGTGTCGCAACAAAAAACTGATGATTGATGCTTCTCATCTCTCTTCATTCCTGTCTGTCTGTCTCTATCTATCCCTCTCTCTGACTCTCACTCTCTCTCTGTAAAAAGAATAAAAAATAAAAAAAGACTTTATTGTGCACTTAAATATTGATAAAAAAGAAAAAAAGTGGATCTTATAATATATATTCTTACCATAATGAACGAGAAAGAAAGAAAGAAAGAAAGAAAGAAAGAAAGAAAGAAAGAAAGAAAGAAAGAAAGAAAGAAAGAAAGAAAGGAGGGAGGGGGGAAAGAGGGAGGGAGGGAGGGAGGAAATTATATGGAGAGAGAGAGAGAGAGAGAGAGAGAGTATGTGTGTGTATGTGTGTGTGTGTGTGTTGGGGGAGAGATTTGGTGGGGATTGTAGAGATGCATTTGTAGCATGGCTTACACAAAATCTCCTAGATTTTTACTTCATTCTTTTCATTATTCATTCCTTCAGAATTCTGGAAGAATTTTAAAATTTTGTCTTTCTTTGTCAGTTTTATTTTCTATAGCACTCAAACTGATGTAAACTGCCTTCCTCTGATTTTTATTCTGCAATCATTTTTAACCCTTTGCAATCTCTGTTGATCTAATTTTTTCTCTTTTGTTTTGAATGCTATATTCTCTTGAATCACAAAAATAACATAAATCACAAAATTTCCCCTTGCCTTTTCAGTAAATCTACATCAACTGAGGGTATGTGTTCTGTGGTATCCCTCTTATTTGGGACTGGAATGTTTTCTTCCAAGTCTATGTTATAACATTTCTGCTTGCTTATCTTTACATAAAGCGATCTATGGGCTTTTGGCTGAATTGGGAATTGAAATGGTTCTGAAAAAGACTGATGTGGAATTCTGTCCAGTTCTTTTATATTTAAAAATGATGAAAGTGAAAATATATATCTGTAAATTATCATTACCAGTTCACAATGCAGCAGGAAGTGGAGCAGAAGCGGAAATCCTGGGTAGTTCCCTCAGAGATATGAGTCTCGAGGTTAATTATTCTCTGTGTTTAGTGAACTGCCTAGCCTATTTCCAGCTCTCAGTATTAGCAGTTTCAGTTTGATTACTCCAGTGCCAGGTATAAGCTGCAGCAGTATCTTGCAAAGGTGGTGTCCCTTCTCCCTACAATGCTGTCATTCAGTTTATTATAGTTCATCCCTCCTAGTGTGAGTCTGAGAATCACCCACAGTTATAGTTGGCTTCTCAGAGTGCTAACTGACATAATGATTGCATTTGAGCCTCTGACAGGCCCCAGTGACCAACATGCTTTTCCCCCCTTCTCATCCATCTAACACATTGTTAGTTGGGTTTTCCCATTATCTTTTCACACTCTTGAGATGCTTTCTTCTAAGTAAGATTTCTCTTTCTCATAGGAAGGATTTCCTAGTTAGCCTTCCATATATATGTCTGTTATATTCAGTCATTTGTTTCAATGGGAATCTAGGAGGTGGTCAATAAAATTATAATTTTCTATTCAGTATCTTACCCAGAAATTCCTCCTATTAACTTCAACACTAGTATTGAACATCACCACCTTTAGATCCTTACTGATGATATTATTTTCTCCTTTTTCCCTTTTTTTAACCTTCTGAGAGGACTAAAATCTTCCAGAGACATAAAAGCAAAGTATGGTGTGGACAAGTTCTGACGGGGGTGAGGAGACACAAAGACGGAGACACAAAGACCTGACTCCAGGGACCAGGTTCAGTGACACAGATCCACTTTATTCAGGATGTAAACTAGCTTATATACATGGGTTCAGCCAATAGGATGTTACAGCATGTCCTTCATAGCCAATGGCCGAAAAGATCAGGGAGCTGTGTGGCTGATGCTAAGTCACTTCTTTATAGCGGGCAAGCTCCCTTCCTGGGTATGCCCATTAGGGTTCTGGGAGCTGGAGTATTCTCACAGCACTGCATCAGCCACAACTGCTAGGAATGCACTCTTAGCTCCACCCACATCTCCCCCTTCTCTTTGAATTAAGGCTAATTGGACTTGATGAATGACAGCTTGCTATTGGTAGCTTCAGAATGCTATGCATTATGCAATGGAACCCTAGTAGAACTAAAACAACTATAATACTTATTATACTATATACTAATAGATTAGCTGGATTAAACAATGAGGCAAGCTTCTGTAATGTTTGACTAGTTAGGAAATAGAACGGGGGTCTTAAACAGGGAATTCCTCCTAGGGATCGGGATGTCATTTCCCTCCCATTGTGTTACAGAGACCTTCTAGGTGCTGTTAAACACAGTTCCACTTTGATTGTAAAAAATGGACATAGGTTTATGCACGCCCCCTTTCCACATAGGTCCCAGTCTCCAAACACAGAATGGATGGCTTGCCACAGGCTGCATACTGCATATGGTTGCAAGGCACATTACACAAGTTACAACATGACAAATCATACAATTTCAACAATTACAGAGGTACACTTCACCAGTCTCTGAGTACTTTGCCAAAAGCACAAAATGTCCTCTGCCTTCTTTCTAGCCATAGGGAAAGCTTCCCGGGGCAGGGGAAGGGCCTCCAGCAAAGCCAACCCCGAACCCTATCAGGGTATTTCACATTGTCCAAAATCCGTAAGTCGATCCAACAAAGGAGCCAGTGCCCACTCCGGTCATAGTCTAGGAATCAGTCCACGCACATGGGGCATCAGCCACCCCCCTCATTATTGCCATCCTGGCAGGTCTTACACTGTCCCAAAGAAGAGCACGTGGCAATGGCAGTCAGCATTTCCATCTCTGCTCCAGAGAGCATGATGGCATTCACCCCTATGTCTCAAAATGTCAGCGAAACCACCGCAATGCAAGCCTGGATTCTGTTCATCTTCCTGCAGCAGCTGCCGCCGTTTACCTTCTTGAGTCTGTGAATCGCAACTCCGGCCCAATTCTCCTCATCCTCCAAAGATGAACTGAAAACACCAGCTCGTGCTGTCAGGCTTGAGCCCTGCACTGCCGCTGACTGTGTCTGGGAGTTAGCGGTTATTATAGCACACATAAGCAAGAACAGAGCACCAGGGCCTGGGGACCCATTAAGGGCAATTCTCTGGGCCCACCCCACCAAAGCCTCCACATCCCCCCAGGTGATGGGGCATGCACACTGGCCATGAAGTCTTTTTCTGGAGCACTGAAGACCTCCTCCCCTCAGGCGCAGTCGATGTGGAGAAAGCCAGGGCTCTGGCTTTGGTTGGGTGAGGACTGAACCATTTAGTAGGTGTCCAAGAAACACTGTCAAGCAGGTTGGGGGGTTCCTGGGATCCAAATTGGCTGAAAAACACAAGCATAACCTTTCCCTTGTGTTAGAAGATGGTGTGATCCCCGCCACTGTGCCATGGCTGGGTCCTTCCAGCGTCATTTCAGAAAAAGGGGCGGGGGAGAGAGAGAGCGAGAGATACAGAAAAACAGACCAGACAGACAGAAAGAAAAAAGACACTTGGGGGTGTATAGGCTGGCCCACGGGTCTGCAGCAGGAACATGTGTTGGAGAAAATGGCGTCTGAGAGGCTGGGGTGGGGCACTGAGCCCTGGCAGGGAATGCAGAAGTAGCGACTTTCCCTTTTTCCGGAGGCAGAGCTAATGGCGCAGTTAGCAATTAGGTTGGTTTCATTTCTGCATGCTCAGCCACAAACTCAGAGGCTAAACTACTTTCCTCTTCAGTGGAGGGGGGTGAATATGAAGATGGGGTTCTTCTGAAGGAAGAGTAGCCTGTAGGACCTTAGGGACCAGCGGAGGGTCCTCAGCAGGAGCATCGGTCAAGCAGGCGTGTATTGCCAATAAGGCAGGTGTGAGGCCGAGAGTGAAGGTTTGTCCCCCATGTACTTTGGCTGAACAAAAGTGCTGGAAAGCTCGAGCCCAAGTATCTGGGTCCCAGAGAGGCATGTCCAGAGCCAA
Organism: Saccopteryx leptura; assembly: GCF_036850995.1. NCBI lineage: Eukaryota > Metazoa > Chordata > Mammalia > Chiroptera > Emballonuridae > Saccopteryx > Saccopteryx leptura. Next base: position 105,591,100 of record NC_089507.1, on the reverse strand, counting down.
GGGTTGAAGCCTGAGAGGATTTCCCAGTAGGTACAAAGATACTTTTCACTATCTTCAACTCACCTACTCTGCAAGAGGGCATGCAGGGCTCGAGCCTGCAGAGCTCAAGAGTGGGGGAGAAGGTTTCCCATTGCAGAGGGTCACTCACCCATCCCTTGGATGCCGGTTAGATCCCTGCCCAACATTGGATGCCAGCTGTGGACAAGTCCTGATGGGGGTGAGGAGACACAAAGACGGGGACACAAAGACCTGACTCCGGGGACCAGGTTCAGTGACACAGATCCACTTTATTCAGGAAGTAAACTAGCTTATATACATGGGTTTAGCCAATAGGATGTTACAGCGTGTCCTTCATAGCCAATGGCTGAAAAGATCAGGGAGCTGCATGGTTGGCGCTAAGTCACCTCCTTATAGCAGGCGAGCTCTCTTCCTGAGTATGCCCAGGAGGGTTCTGGGAGCTAGAGTGTTCTCACAGCATTGCATCAGCCACAGCTGCTAGGAATACATTCTATGCTCCGCCCACAGTATGGCACCCTCAGAAACTAAGAGACTTCTACTACTAGATCAACTGCTACAATGATTATGCAAGACCTAGCAACCGTATTCAGGCATTTCATTCATGCAGCAAATATGTGTTCAATACTAACTAGTCAAGTTTCACGGTAGGCGTAGGAAAAAAATTTAATATATGTTCTCTTTCATCAAAACATCTTGTGGGATAAACAATTAAACACACAGTTATAATTCAATGTCTTAAGAACAATAAAAGATGTGGGAGCTCCTAAACAAAGTTATTATAATACAGATCAAATTGATTTCTCAGAGGATTTGATAATTGAATTAAAAAGGTAAGTAGATGTTGTTCATTTATTTATAATTTTTGCTTTTATTTTCTACCTTTTATAAATTTATTGATTGATTTGAGAGAGAGAGGAAAAAAGAGAAGGAGAGAGAGAGAAAGAGAAACATCAATCTGTTTCTGTATGTGCCCTGACCAGGAAGCAAACCTGCAACCTTTGCATGTTGGGATGATACTCCAACCAACTGAGCTATTCAGCCAGGGCTCGATGTTGTTCTGAAAGCACTGCTAAGTGAGGATGAGGAAAGAAACTTTTCATTGCAGTCAAGTCAGCTTCTGCTACATTACCATTCAGCACTTATATTTATATTTTCCCATGAGCATCCCCATGCAGCACACATATCAACAATACCTGTGATGAGTATCACAATTCAGACACCCATATCTACATTTTTCCATCATTGAGCACAACTGGCTCTACCTGATAAGTCAGTAGAAAGCATTTTTTTAAATAATGGCAAGTTTACTTATCCTGCAGAATGACAAGTAGAACCATAATATGTGAAGAAAATGGTCTTCATGCACCTTCTTCTGTTTGTTTTTGTTTTTGTTTCTAGTGTTGCTTTAGCTGTGAGCACTGGGGGAAGGAGCCTCAAAGACAGATAAGTAGCTCACAGTTGGCATATCACTGTCGAAATTGCTAAAACCTGTGGAAAGATGCTCTGGCTATGACTTATAACAAGAGAAATCCATGGTTATTCTTAGCTTTTATAAATCCTCAAAACAATGATATTATGAGATGACATAAACAAGAATAAATTCAGTGAAAGGATGCACAAGTGTGTGCTCAGTCACCAAACTCTCATGAATGAAATGGAACTTTAGTTAAGCTGGGAAAGGTAAATTTTATTTTTTAATTTTTATTTTCCTATTTATTTATTTTTGGGTGAGAAAAGGAGAGATAGTAAGACAGGCTCCTGCATTCACCCCGTCCAGGATCCACCAGGCAACCCCTGTCTGGGGCAAGTACTCGAGTAGAGAGCTATTTTTAGTGCCTGAGGCTGATGTGCTCAACCAACTGAGCTATCCTTAGTGCCCAGGGCCATGCTCAAACCAATTGAGCCACTGGCTGTGAGAGGGGAAGAGAGAAAGAGGTGGGAGAAGCAGTGTAAGAAGCAGGTGGTTGCTTCTCCTGTGTGACCTGACTTGGAATTGAATCCAGTATGTCTATACACTAACTGATGCTCTATCCACTGAGCCACCAGTCAGAGCCTATTTTTAAAATTTTTTTTAAAGATTTTATTCATTGATTTTACATAGAGAAGGGAGGGTAAGTGAGAAGTATCACCTCATAGTTACTTCACTTCAGTTGTTCATTGCTTTCTTATTATATGTGCCTTGACCAGGCAAGCCCAGTGTTTCAAACCAGTGACCTCAGCATTGCAGGTCAAAGCTCTAGCCACTGTGCCACCACAGGTCAGGCAAAAGGCAGAGAAAAGGAGGACAGAGTTAGGTAAAACTTTGACTTGGGGAAAGAGTGAAGAAAGGGACATGACTACAAGGATGATTCAAAACACTGAGAACTATGGCTGGAAACTTGAGACAGTGCCAGATCATAGAGGATTTTAATGGTCACATGGAAATGTTTGAATTTTATCTTTTATAGAATTGTTTCAGATTTTTGAGAAAGATAACATGATTTAAAAATAAAATTTAGTGAGGGTGAAACACAGTACGGTGTACCAAAGATGTGTTGTAGAGTGTAGACCTGAAACCTGTATAATTTTGTTAACCAGTGTCACTGCAATAAATTCAATTTAAAAATAAAATAAAATTTAGGAGAGGTTAGCCTATCATGTGTACACACAGTGGCTAATTTAGCAAAAATTATAAAACTTGAGCTTTTAATATATTGACCACGCCCCCACGTTTGACTTCCTCTCCCTTTGTCCACCAACACTGTACTCTCCAGTTTCACCTCCAACCATTTTGTCTTTTTTTTTTTTTATTTACACCTTCAGGCTCCTTACTGACCTCTTTCCCTTTCATTCATTCTTTATTCCTCATCTGTTCATTTAAGAGAAATATTGTCTACTGTGAGGCAGATACTACACTTGGTTTAGGGGTTAAAATAGTGAAAAAAATAGTCTTGGTTTCTGACAGCATGGCATTAAAGTAACCCATGGCTTTGTGCAATCTTTGGTCTTATTCTTGTCTAATTACACCCCCTTACCTATAATCCCGTATACTCCCATGACTTCACTGACTCCTATTCATAGCTCTTGTATGGAATTTTTTACTAAACTTCAGACTTCAGTTTCCACTTGTTAACTATTTCTCTCCTGAATTATTTGCAGATGCCCCAAGGTGAGCATATCAACATGAGCATCATCTTATCAACAGTCTCTGCACCAATCCCTTCTCTTTCAAAAATCTCTATTTTGGTTAAAAACACAATCCATCCAAATAATACTAGCTACAAAACTTGAAATTACTCCCTCTTTCTCCTTTATCCCTCAAATGTAGCTGACCTCCAGTCCTGTAAATGACAGCTTGAACATGGTTCTAGAATTAGCTCCATGTTCTTCATTGTCCTAGTTTCCTGGCCTCTGAAGCTAGTGAGCTAGCTTCGATTCTTACCCATATTCCTTCAAACATATACTAATATAAAGAATTCTGCTTTTCAGCCTCCTATATAAAAGCTTTCTATGCCACCCCGTTGGTCATGAGGATACAAACACTTCAGCATTGCAGTTAAGAACATTCAAAATCTGGGTCCAACAAACTTCCTCACCTTATCCCCAACTACTTCTTTCTCTTCCCCAGCCACAGCCACACCTCTGTGAATTTTTTATGCCCTCATCTTTGTTCTGCTGGGAGAATCTATTCATCTTTCAAACACAGAGAAATCTTCTTCAATCCCATCCCTAGACAGGGTGAAACTACCTCCCTCTAGCTTTCTATTTCTTGCTCGTAACATGTATTAGGAGGTAATGAGGTTTTATGAGAACAATGGGTTTTGAAGTTATATATACTTTGAGTTAGTTCAGATCATAGTCTTACAATTCAGTGACTAAATGATTTGAGCACATTGTTTAGTCTCTCAGAGTCTCAGTTTCTTAGACGAGGAAAGTAATAAAATATACCACATAGAGTTGTGAAACTCAAATGGTATGTGTAAATGCTTAGCATAAGTTAATATTTTTAAAAGATAACATTGTATTATACTTTATGTGTATAAAACCCCAGCATATACATCTTCGATGTCCTACTTCTCTCTGTACCCAGAGCATATGCACATAAGGTGCTTAGTAACATTTTTAATAAATAAAAGCATTAAGCTATCTTTGCAGTGGTAAGATAAACTAATTTAAATAATAAGATTTGTCTAAGCAACATACATTCTGTTTTCACATCTTTTGGATAAATATTTTCAAAGTATATTTATGGACTTTAACTTTATCTTAAAAAGGTAAGTACATAGTTGTTTCCTTAACTTTCTTTCAGTCCCTACTTTCTCTTTTATACTTCTTCATTTAGTCACAGTGATATAGGTATTCCAAACTCTACCCATAATCAAATAAATTCTGTGTGCTAAAATTCTAATGATATTGCTCCAGGCTTATTTATCTAAATTTGATAGGACATAAAAGAGATTTTACACTGTCTTGTTATAGAATGTTGTTTCTAGTGAGTTCATTGGAAACAATGAATATCGGTCCAAATAAAAATGTCTCTACTTCCCAGAACTAAGTAAAAAACTCTACAAACAGCTCTCTTCACAAGGTCACACAAAAAGTAGCCCCTGTCAAAATCAAAATATTGTGCTGTGATCCACTGTGATTTCAAAAACAATCTTAATAAGTTTGTGTTTGCCTGGCTTTTTTACTTATTATAAATGGCAAGAGTGATATTCATCCATTCATTCACTACCTATTTAGTGGTTCATATATTAAGAACTTCATAAATGTACTGTGCATGTGCACAGTACAGTTTATAATTTGCACAATGTCTAACATTAAATTTAGCTTTTTCTATAACTCCACCTCTAATTTTCATTCTCTTAGTTTTCCTCCTTATGTAAATAAAATAATTTAAACCCACAGTTGTAAGGAATGTTGATCCTCTCTTGTGTAGTCACATATGGTTGGCTTCTTCATAATCTCTGACTTGAGTGATCTCATATGGTGCTGTGAAATGCTAGGTGACATGTGTGCTTATATTTGTATTACCTTCTGGAAAGTAAAAACTCCAGCCTGCAGAAAAATTCACTAATAACATCATTTACAAATGGGATCTCTTATGTATATGACTATTTGTGAATATCTAGATTTATTCAACATATATATTTTAGGCTCTTTTCCCAGGTCCAATATATGAAGATTTGAGGATACAGTATTCAGTAAAAATGTAAGAGACTCTATTCTCATGGAGTCTATAAAGAAACATTTATCAAATTCTCATACTCAAAAAGATGTGGAACTGTTAGTGTGGTAAGTACAGCAGCAGAGAGGGATATGGTACCGTGGTAGTGTTTAGGAGACCTGCACGTTTAAAAAGGAAATGTGACTAGTCTAGGAGGACAGGAGATGCTTCCCCATGGAAGCATTGATAGATTAGAACTACGAATGTTGTACAATTAAGTTGTACTAATTTTAGGGAACAGAAACAGAAGCTGCAGTGACAGGGAATAGTCTGTCCTTGAACTCCTTAAAATACTACTGTTAGAGATGGATGGTTTTAAAAGGTGTGAGTTGTGATTTATATCTACCGTTACTGGATGTAATTAATGACACTCAGAAAACATTGATCTGATACAGGTTGGATATATTCAATGAAGAAATAACTCTTGTGGTAAAGGGGCCCTCTTTGATTTATGTTTTGAAATAAACAAAAGCAAATAGTGGGAGAAACATTGGCTTTGATATCAAACAGATATGGATTTCAATTTTGGCTTGCACACTTACTAGCTGAATGACCTCGAGGACACTGTTAACCTTTGTAAGTTCCGCTCCACAGCTTTATGTGGGGAACTATTCAGAATGAGATAGCATGTGTACATTATCAGGCACTCGGTAAATGTAAATTTGTTTAAAGAATCATGCATTTAAATATTCTACTGTCCTAAGGGATGATGCTTCTTTGTGTTTTGTTTGCATATTGTTAATGATTTTGAATTAATTAATTGGCATATCATTGTGTGTGATAATTATTTAGGAGTGTGAACAGATTAATTTATTCATGCTGTTCCACCTTCACATGTTTAAGTGGTTCTATTCCTCATTTACCTTCTTCGGGGGCCTTTATGTATACCCCTTCTATCAATTAAAATATGATAATATATGGTTCCTCTATTTTTGTCTACTTTTGAGCTTAAGTTTTATTTCTCTCAAAGAATTCTTGGCAGCCAAGGACTCAGTTTTATACCTCATCATAGCCTGACTGCAGAGCAGAATGTCCCCCTCACGGAGCTCATGACAATGATAGCCTAGATCAAGTCAAAAGTTTTCTTATATAAAAATCACTTTACCTGGACTCAGGATACTCAATGGAGGGTGGCGGGAAGAGAGGAAGCAAAAAGGGACAAATATATGGTGACAAAAAATGTTTTCACTTTGGGTGATGGGCACACAACACAATCAACAATTCAAATGCTATAGAAATTTTTACTGGAAACCTATGTATTCTTATTGATCAATGTTACCCAGTTAAATTTAATTTTCTAAAGAAAAAAATACTAAATAGGAATGAGTGTTACATGTCATAGATGCTTATATCAATGTAAAAATAAACTATTTTTATAGAAAATAAAATAAATATAAGTATGAGAAAATAGAACTAGAAGAAAGTTTGAATAAGTATATAAGTTAGGGATAAGCCTGGAGAAGCATTCATAAATTAAAACCCTGTGTATTAATTCAGCCTTTGTTAAGATAATTTATAATGATAATCTGATTTTATTTTTACATTATATATGAAGATTGCCATTCACAGTATAAATAATAAAATATTTTTGTAAAATTAATACTTTAAAGCTTACTGAAGTTATTTATTAGAAATTTAAAATGACAGTCTTCATAAATATAATTATAACCTTATATAGTTAAAACCCTATTCACTATGAGCAAACTATAATCCTAACAAATTAATTAGAAGGTCTTTAATTCAACACTAGGACATAAATTCTTAATACTATAGGATGTAAGACTCTGACTAAAACCTGGCATAGGTAGTTAAGTTTCAGATATTTCCTATAACAATATTGTATATGTATGTATGTATACATATCCTTGGATAAGGTAAAGAAAAGAAAAAATAAACAAATGGAAGTATATCAAACTAAAACATTTTTTTCACAGCAAAGTAAACTATCAACAAAATGAAAAGACAACCTACTGAATGGGAGAACATATTTGCCAGTGACACATCTGATAAGGGGCTAATATCTAAAATTTGTGAAGAATTCAAACAATGCCAAAAAATAAACATCCAATTAAATAATGGGCAAGGGACCTGAATAGATACTTCTCTAAAGAGGACATACAGATGGCCAATAGACATATAAGAAAATGCTCAACATCACTAATCATCAGAGAAATGCAAATTGAAACCACAATGAGATATCATTTCATACCTGTCAGGTTGACTATCATCAATTAATCAACAAACAACAAGGGCTGGCAAGGATGTGGAGAAAAGAGAACCCTCCTGCACTGCTGGTGGGAATACACTGCTGGTGTAGCCACTGTGGAAAACAGTATGGAGATTCCTCAAAAAATTAAAAATGGAACTGTCTTTTGACCCAGCTATCCCACTTCTTGGAATATATCCTAAGAATCCCAAAACACTGATTTCAAAGAATATATGCACCCCTAGGCTCATTGCAGTGTTAATTATAATAGCCAGGAAATGGAAGCACCCCAAGTGTCCATCAATAGATAAGTGGGTAAACAGCTGTGGTACATTTACACAATGGAATACCACTCACCCATATAAAAGAAGGAAAATCTTACCTTTTGTGACAGCATAGATGGGCCTCAAAGGTATTATGCAAAGTGAAATATGCCAGTCAGAGAAAGTCAGATACCATATGGTTTCACTTATATGTGAAATCTAATGAACAAAACAAAAATGAAACAGATTCATAGATACAGAGAACAGACTGACAGATATGAAGGGAGGGTTTGCTGGGTGAAATAAGTGAAGGGATTAAGAAAAAACTCAGCCTGACCAGGCGGTGGTGCAGTGGATAGAGTATCGGACTGGGATGCAGAGGACCCAGGTTCGAGACCCTGAGGTCGCCAGCTTGAATGCGGGCTCATCTGGTTTGAGCAAAGCTCACCAGCTTGGACCCAAGGTCACTGGCTTGAGCAAGGGGTTACTCAGTCTGCTGTAGCCCCACAGTCAAGGCACATATGAGAAAGCAATCAAAGAACAACTAAGGTGTCGCAACAAAAAACTGATGATCAATACTTCTTTTCTCATCTCTCTCCATTCCTGTCTGTCTATCTCTATCTATCCCTCTCTGACTCTCTAGCTCTGTAAAAAAAAAAAGAAAGAAAAAAATCAGACTCAGACATCAGTATAGTGACAATCAGAGTGAAAGAGGGTGGGGCAGGTAGAAGAGGCTAAAAGAGGAATAAATGGTAACAGAAGGAGACTGGACTATGTTTGGTATCATGGAATTGTACACGTGAAACCTATTTAAATAACCACTGTAACCCAAATTAATTCAATATAAATGTATTTAAAAAATAAAAATAAATAAAAACTGGCATCCAATTAAAAGAAAAATGTGTATTTGGAACTCCTGAGAAAAAGAAAATAATGGAATATGTCATTATATAGGTTATTGGACAGATGTGTGAATTTATGTAGGTGGTCACTAATACCACCCTGTCAGGAAGACCTTCTGTACATAAGGACTGTTGACTAGTTCAGTGAACCCTTCTCATTATGACAGTGATTTATAATGGGCTCATTTCTTCCAAAACAAGAGTAGAAGAATTGGAAATGAAGTTTTCAATTACTTAATCCTTGTTGACTTTAAAATGTGAATTTTAATAATTATACTTCCAAAATGTCTAACTGCCCATGTTCTTAATCACTAATAAACTGATGGCATGTAGTGAATAATTATTAATTATCAAGATGATGATGAGACTGAGATCACTCTTGCTTTAAAAATGAAAGTTATGGTACATATAGCAGACACACATAATTTTTCCACGGTATCTGTGTATGCTGTTTTAATGTGACTGACCCTCAGTGCATGTAGATGGAGAAAAACATGGCACAGGTCCACAGCCACCGCTGCTAAAGGTCTTTGATTATTTTGAAAGCAACAGGAAGTCGATAACTTGGGCCAGTATTACCAGGCATAGAGATGCTACTGATGTGAGTGGCATCATTCAGAAAATAATGGACAGTCACAAAGTAAAGCATGTGGCCTGCCTGAGGTTTTGGCTCACTGACCTGCAGTCAGAGGAGGGCCACTGACCCCACTTGGACATGGGCTTCTCCAGTGTGAGGGGAAAGTATGAGCTTGCACACCCCGTGTAAGAATGTAAATATAAACTGAGAATTCATTCTTTTTTTTTTTTTTTTACAGAGACACATACTATGCAATATTGCTCAGTAATAAAAAAATGAAATGTTGCTATAACACAAAAGTTCAAGACCAGGAATGTCTACCTGTCTCACAGATATGTTGAAAATACCACAAGGAGGACCTGATGGAGCAGACATAGCCTTTATTACGTACATATAGGAAGGCTCAAATGCAAGTATAGTGCTAATGCTGGACATGGCCCTTCCACAGCTCCTGGCAGATCACCCAAGGTCTGGGCTGTCTGTTTTTGAATATGCATCATGTTCTTCCAAGGAACAAACAGACCTTGAAGAAGGTCTCTCACTCCAGTGTCTGCATGTCCTGCCTTTGGCTTTGTGCCACTATTGTCTAACTGCTTTATAAGCTGTACCACCTGGGTGGTCAGTTGTGGATCTTGCTGGCCCAACTGGCCAGATCAGGATAATCTACACCTATACAAGGGCATTTTCTTCATGAAGTAAAACAAGATATATTTCAAAATAAACAATTGGAAACACTTTCTTCCTCTAATGCTCCACATACCTTGAAGCACTTGATTTCTAATATGTTTAACAGAATATGAAAGTTTCTGAGGACATAACTTGGCACTGAGAGGAATACTAGGGAGTCTGTCCCTCTTTATCTGTGTTATATATCAGGTATCCACATAAGATTCTATCTTTCAAAGGAGTTTGTCAGCTAAAACAATGATGCTAGATAACCACTTATCTACACAAGAGAAAAATTTACCTAAGGTATCTTTGTGATCATTTTAGGAATGTCACATTTCCTTACTAGTCACCTCATCTTTTTTTTTTTTTTTTTTTTTTTAAATAAATTTTTATTAATGGTAATGGGATGACATTAATAAATCAGGGTACATATATTCAAAGAAAACATGTCCAGGTTATCTTGTCATTAAACTATGTTGCATACCCCTCGCCCAAAGTCAGATTGTCCTTCGCCACCCTCCATCTAGTTCTCTGTGCCCCTCCCCCTCCCCCCAACCCTCCCCCTGTCCCCCCTCCCCCCACCCCTGGTAACCACCACACTCTTGTCCATGTCTCTTAGTCTCATTTTATGTTCCACCAATGTATGGAATCATGTAGTTCTTGTTTTTTTCTGATTTACTTATTTCACTCCTTATAATGTTGTCAAGATCCCACCATTTTGCTGTAAATGATCTGATGTCATCATTTCTTATGGCTGAGTAGTATTCCATAGTGTATATGTGCCACATCTTCTTTATCCAGTCTTCTATTGAAGGGCTTTTTGGTTGTTTCCATGTCTTGGCCACTGTGAACAGTGCTGCAATGAACATGGGGCTACATGTGTCTTCACGTATCAATGTTTCTGAGGTTTTGGGGTATATACCCAGTAGAGGGATTGCTGGGTCATAAGGTAGTTCTATTTGCAGTTTTTTGAGGAACCACCATACTTTCCTCCATAATGGTTGTACTACTTTACAGTCCCACCAACAGTGAATGAGGGTTCCTTTTTCTCCACAGCCTCTCCAACATTTGCTATTACCCGTCTTGTTGATCATAGCTAATCTAACAGGGGTGAGGTGGTATCTCATTGTAGTTTTGATTTGCATTTCCCTAATAACTAATGAAGCTGAGCATTTTTTCATATATCTGTTGGCCATTTGTATCTCTTCCTGGGAGAAGTGTCTATTCATGTCTTCTTCCCATTTTTTTATTGGATTGTTTGTTTGTTTGTTGTTGAGTTTTATGAGTTCTTTGTAAATTTTGGAAATTAGGCCCTTATCTGAGCTGTTGTTTGAAAATATCATTTCCCATTTAGTTGGCTGTCTGTTTTTATATCAGTTTCTCTTGCTGAGCAAAAACTTTTTATTCTGATGTAGTCCCATTCATTTATCTTTGCCTTCACTTCTCTTGCCATTGGAGTCAAGTTCATAAAATGTTCTTTAAAACCCAGGTCCATGAGTTTAGTACCTATGTCTTCTTCTATGTACTTTATTGTTTCAGGTCTTATATTTAGGTCTTTGATCCATTTTGAATTAATTTTAGTACACGGGGACAGGCTGTAGTCGAGTTTCATTCTTTTGCATGTGGCTTTCCAGTTTTCCCAACACCATTTGTTGAAGAGGCTTTCTTTTCTCCATTGTGTGTTGTTGGCCCCTTTATCAAAGATTATTTGACCATATATATGTGGTTTTATTTCTGGGCTTTCTATTCTGTTCCATTGGTCTGAGTGTCTATTTTTTTGCCAATACCATGCTGTTTTGATTATTGTGGCCCTATAATATAGTTTAAAGTCAGGTATTGTAATGCCCCCAGCTTCATTCTTTTTCCTTAGGATTGTTTTGGCTATTCGGGGTTTTTTATAGTTCCATATAAATCTGATGATTTTTTGTTCCATTTCTTTAAAAAATCTCATAGGGATTTTGATGGGAATTGCATTAAATTTGTATATTGCTTTGGGTAATATGGCCATTTTGATTATATTTATTCTTCCTATCCAAGAACAAGGAATATTTTTCCATCTCATTGTATCTTTTTCGATTTCCCTTAACAATGCTTTGTAATTTTCATTATATAGGTCCTTTACATTTTTTGTTATGTTTATTCCTAGGTATTTTATTTTTTTTGTTGCAATCGTGAAGGGGATTATTTTTTTGAGTTCGTTTTCTAATATTTCATTGTTGGCATAGAGAAAGGCTATGGACTTCTGTATGTTAATTTTGTATCCTGCGACCTTACTGTATTGGTTTATTGTTTCTAATAATCTTTTTGTGGAGTCCTTCGGGTTTTCGATGTATAGGATCATATCATCAGCAAAAAGTGATACCTTTACTTCTTCTTTTCCGATATGGATGCCTTTTATTTCTTTGTCTTGTCTGATTGCTCTGGCCAGAACTTCTAGCACCACGTTAAATAAGAGTGGAGAGAGTGGACAACCCTGTCTTGTTCCTGATTTAAGGTAGAAAGTCCTCAGTTTTTTGCCGTTTAAAATGATGTTGGCTGATGGTTTATCATATATGGCCTTATCATGTTGAGATATTTTCCTTCTATACCCATTTTGTTGAGAGTCTTAAACATAAAATTGTGTTGTATTTTATCAAAAGCCTTTTCTGCATCTATTGATAAGATCATGTGGTTTTTGTTCTTTGTTTTGTTGATATGGTGTATTACGTTAACCGTTTTGCGTATGTTGAACCATCCTTGAGATTCTGGGATGAATCCCACTTGATCATGATGTATTATTTTTTTAATATGTTGTTGTATTTGGTTTGCCAGTATTTTGTTTAGAATTTTAGCATCTGTATTCATTAGAGATATTGGTCTGTAGTTTTCTTTCTTTGTGCCATCCTTGCCAGGTTTTGGTATGAGGGTTATGTTGGCCTCATAAAATGTGTTTGGAAGTATTGCTTCTTCTTCAATTTTTTGGAAGACTTTGAGTAGAATAGGAACCAAGTCTTCTTTGAATGTTTGATAGAATTCACTAGTATAACCGTCTGGGCCTGGACTTTTATTTTTGGGGAGGTTTTTAATAGTTTTTTCTATTTCCTCCCTGCTGATTGGTCTGTTTAGGCTTTCTGCTTCTTCATGACTCAGTCTAGGAAGGTTGTATTGTTCTAGGAATTTATCCATTTCTTCTAGATTGTTGTATTTGGTGGCATATAATTTTTCATAGTATTCTACAATAATTCTTTGTATATCTATGATGTCTGTGGTGATCTCTCCTCTTTCATTTTGGATTTTATTTATTTGAGTCCTGTGCCTTTTTTCCTTGGTGAGTCTTGCCAAGGGTTTGTCAATTTTGTTGATCTTTTCAAAGAACCAGCTCCTTGTTTTATTGATTTTTTCTATAGTTTTTCTGTTCTCTATTTCATTTATTTCTGCTCTGATTTTTATTATCTCCTTTCTTCGGCTGGTTTTGGGTTGTCTTTGTTCTTCTTTTTCTAGTTCCTTAAGGTGTGAAGTTAAGTGGTTTATTTCGGCTCTCTCTTGTTTGTTCATATAGGCCTGAAGTGATATGAACTTTCCTCTTATTACTGCTTTTGCTGCATCCCAGAGATTCTGATATGTCGTATTTTCATTTTCATTTGTCTGTATGTATCTTTTGATCTCTGCGCTTATTTCTTCTTTGACCCATTCATTTTTTAGAAGTATGTTGTTTAGTTTCCACATTTTTGTGGGTTTTTCCCCCTCTTTTTTACAGTTGAATTCTAGTTTCAAGGCTTTATGATCAGAAAATATGCTTGGTACAATTTCAATTTTTCTAAATTTGCTGATATTGTCTTTGTGGCCCAACATATGGTCAATTCTTGAGAATGTTCCATGTACACTAGAGAAAAATGTATACTCTGTCGCTTTGGGATGAAGTGTCCTGTAGATGTCTATCATATCCAGGTGTTCTAGTATTTCGTTCAAGGCCACTATATCTTTATTGATTCTCTGTTTGGATGACCGATCTAGAGCCGTCAGCGGAGTATTGAGGTCTCCAAGTATGATTGTATTTTTGTTAGTTTTTGTTTTAAGGTCAATAAGTAGCTGTCTTATATATTTTGGTGCTCCTTGGTTTGGTGCATATATATTAAGGATTGTTATGTCTTCTTGATTCAGTGTCCCCTTAATCATTATGAAGTGACCATTTTTGTCTTTGAGTACTTTTTCTGTCTTGTAGTCAGCATTATCAGATATGAGTATTGCTACACCTGCTTTTTTTTGGGTGTTGTTTGCTTGGAGTATTGTTTTCCAGCCTTTTACTTTGAATTTGTTTTTATCCTTGTTGCTTAGATGTGTTTCTTGTAGGCAGCATATAGTAGGATTTTCTTTTTTAATCCATTCTGCTACTCTGTGTCTTTTTATTGGTAAGTTTAATCCATTTACATTTAGTGTAATTATTGACACTTGTGGGTTCCCTACTGCCATTTTATAAATTGCTTTCTGTTAGTTTTGTATCTAGTTTGATTCTTCTCTTTTGTTTTTCTATCATTTGTTTCTGTTTGTTTGTGTTCCATACTTCTTTCCTCTGTTGCTACCTTTTTTAAGTCATGTGTTTTTGTGGTGGTTTTTTCTAGGGTGGTTACCATTAAGTAATGAAAAGGGTACCTACTATATTCATTGTAGTACCCTATCTTATAAGTATTTCTGCACTTCATCGTCCTTTGCTACTGTTAATCTCCATTCTCTCCCCCCTTTTTTTTCCTTTGTTGTCACAGTTTAAGTTTGGTTTTATTGTGTTCTTGGTGGAGCTGTTACTTGTGGTGTTGTTTTCTTTTGTTCTTTGAATCTGGTTGGAAAACCCCCTTTAGTATTTCCTGGAGTGGGGGCTTTCTGGTGATAAATTCTCTCATCTTTTCTGTATTTGTGAATGTTTTTATATCTCCTTCATACTTGAAGGATAGCTTTGATGGGTATAGTATTCTTGGCTGAAAGTTCCTCTCTTTCAGGGCTTTAAATATTGGGGTCCACTCTCTTCTAGCTTGTAGAGTTTCTGCTGAGAAATCTGATGATAATCTAATAGGCCTTCCTTTATATGTTGTACTCTTCTTTTCCCTGGCTGCCTTGAGAATTTTTTCTTTGTCATTGGTTTGTGTCATCTTTATTATGATGTGCCTTGGAGTGGGTTTGTTGGGGTTAAGAAAACTCGGTGTTCTGTTTGCTTCTTGAATTTGAGGCTTTAGTTCTTTCCACAGGCTTGGGAAGTTCTCATCTATTATTTGTTTGAGTATATTCTCCATTCCATTTTCTTTCTCTTCTCCCTCTGATATACCTATTATTCTTATGTTATTCTTTCTGATGGAGTCAGATAATTCCTGTAGGGCTTTCTCGTTTTTTATTATTTTTGAGTCTCTTTCTTCTTCTCTCTGTTGTGCCTCAAGTTGTTTGTCTTCTATTTCACTAATCCTATCTTCAATCTGGGTTGTTCTGCTAGCTAAGCTTGTTACCTCGTTTTTCAGCTCGTGAATTGAGTTTTTCATTTCTGTTTGATTTGTTTTTATAGTTTCAATTTCCTTGGTAATATATTCTTTGTGTTCATTGAGTTGTTTTCTGATCTCCCTATATTGCCTTTCTGTGTTTTCTTGTATATCTCTGAGTATTTTTAAGATTTCTATTTTAAATTCTCTGTCATTTAGCTCCAAGGCTTCCAATATGTTAAGTCTTTTCTCCATAGATTTTTCCACATCTATTTGTGTTACCTCTCTTTCTTTTGTATCCATAATATTCGATTTCCTCTTTCTTATTGGCATCTGAGGGTGGTCTTGTTGATAGCACTAATTAGAATTAATAAAGAGTAAAAAGTAAAAAACAAAAAAACAAAAAAAACAAAAACAAAAACAAAAAAACAAAAAAAAACCCCAAAAAACAAAGGGTAAAACACCCCACAAAAAAAAGCAGTAATAATTTATTATTTCCCCCTTTTTTTTCTTTGTTCTCCTTCCCTCCTCTCCCCTCCTCAGGGAAATATCGTGCCTATAATGGAGGGCCTGGTTTGCGGTGTAGAGTTCAAGGGGGCAAAAAATAAAAAAATAAATAAAAAAAAAAAAAAAAAAAGGAAGAAAATCTTAGACAAGCATAAGTTGATCTGCCTGCGGGTGACGGTCAACCAAGAGATATAATGAGAGGGACAAGAGGGAACCAGAAAAAAGGACAAAAAAAGGAATAATCAAGAAGAAAAAATAAAAATAATAAGTAAAAATACGTTGTATTAAGTGGAGCAAAGACCAAATACAATGGAGACCTTGGGTTGGGAGGACCCAAAATGCCACAAAAACAAACCAACCAGAAAAAAACAAAAACAAAACCGAAAAAGAAAAACAAAGCCAAAAAAAACCTTGAGTCCCAAATTAACTAATTTGTTCGTGATTGAGGATTAAATGGGAGGAAAGTAAAACGAGAAAAGAAAAAACAAATAGAAAGGAAAAAATAAGAAAAAGAGAAAAATGAAGGAAGAAATAAAAAAGGAAGAGAAAAAACAAAATAAGGCAAAAAAAAAACAAAAGAGGAGAGAGTGAGAATTAAGTGTCCTGGAGTATAACCCCAAAGGAGGGTGAGGATGAAGAAGAGAAATAAAATGTAACACTTATGGGTAGTGTAGTTCAAGAAAAGGGAAGCATAAGATGGGCAGAGAATAGAAGGACTGAGGTGGAGGAAATAAAGGCAATAAGATAGAAGGAACAAACAACAACAACAACAAAAAAAAAACAAAAACAAAAAAAACAAACAAACAGTGGAACAAGCTGCAAAGTCTGTGGATTTTTCCTGATTTTGAGATGTCAACCTCTTCCTCCTTCTCCTCTCTCCCTCTTCCCGGTCGGCGACTCTGCACCCCAGGCCCTGCACCTGCGCCACACCCAGGCAGGGACTTGCAATTGATGGGGTTCTACGGCAATGTCACACAATTGGCTTTAGTCTTGCTGGTAGTCAAGGCCTGCCGGCGTCTGCAGGGTCTACCGACGAGAGAGTTCGCCTTCGTGGATTCTCTCTCCCAGTCCCCCCTTCCCGAACCAGCAGCCTGGCGATCCAGCCACAAGGCTGCCACTGCTTCTGTCTGGGGAGTAAGAGGCTCAAAGAGCTGGGAAATCCCCACTCTATCCCCACTCAGTGCAAGGCTCTGGGAAGGGCTCTGACAGTCAGGGCCTCCAGTGTAATCAGGCGGGGGTGGGAGTCAATTGTTGTCAAGGTGATTGTTCAGCGCCTAGCATTCCGTTGGACCTCTCAACCCAGGCTTTCCACACTTTGTAGCCTGTTTTGGCCGGTAAGAAGAGGGACTAGTCTCTGCTTGCGACTAGTGTGCTATAGATCTTATTATCTGCCAAGTCCTTCTTGTTAGCGTTTATCCCTGAATATGGAGGCTCTATCAATCAGAAGTTGCCCCCGCCCCTTTAGCGAGAGGCACCAAAAAATATCAAGCCTCTTGTCTTGGGTCGGTGAACTGAGAGAGATCTTATCAATTAGAACCGAGGGTGCGCAGATTTCACGGGTTAAGTTAATTTTAGTAATTGGGTCGCAGCTGTGCTCCCGAAGGTATTTCAGGCTGCCTGCGCGCGCCCCTCCCCCAACGCTTGATTGTTAGCTTGAATGGCTGGGTGAGGTGCCCCGCCCGCGGAGAGAATCTCCCAAGTAGGGAATACCGCCCTGGGGCCTCTCCCGCTCCCCGTGCGCGGGCCGCTGGGAACGTTAGCGGTGCTCGGTCTGCAATGCTCGGTCTGCAATGCTCGGTCTGCAACCAGACCGGGAGCGCGCCAGCAGCTGCTCGCCGCTCGTTCTGCAACCGACCCGGGCTGGCGGCGGCAGCGGCGGCGGCGGCGGCGGCCGGCGGCGGCTTCCGAGTGCGGGATGACTTACCACAGGCGCACTTTCTCGCGGCTTGAGTGAACGTCCCTGGGGTAGCTTCCTCCACACCCTCGTCTCTCAGATTCGAGTGATAACAGTCCTATTGCTTTCAGTTTGCTCCGAAGATAAATTTTCCTGTTTCTAGTTGATAAATTTGTTGTGATTTTGGGGAGATCTGTCGGACGCGCTGCTCACGGCGCCATTTCCGTGACGTCCACCTCATCTTTTTCATTTCTTCAATAACTAGAAAAATGTCAGAGGTATTTAGGCTTCTAAGTTATCTATCAGTACCTTGGGTTTTATTAAAGCTGAGTGTTAAAGCTTCAGTAAAAGTTACTGAAGAAGGAGGTAGATAGAGATGGGTATTAGTCCGGGGGGGGGGCAGCATGTGCATAGATAGTGTGGTAGGGAACTAGACACAGTTCAGAACCACTGTAATATGACAGGGCTGTACTTTGTTGCTTGACCACATGTTTAGAAGTTAAACGTGCTCATTTAATTGTTAATACTTAACTGTGATCTACATATAAATGTATGTGTCTAGATGTATGTAATGTGTTCATATTTGCCTTGTGATGACTTTTTTATTGTAGTTTCAGATTTTCTCTATTCCTCCATCATTTTCCTTTGTAACCTTTTGCAGCTCCCTTGAAAGAATAACTGGAGGAAATGTAACTTTGAAACTGGAGCATGGGAAAGAAAAAGCGAGAGATTTTTCAAAGGTTCTAAAATAAGAGTTTGCTCATCAAGCCAAAGGAGTTCCAAACTGGCACTTTGCCAGAAGAAGAAACGCTTACTCAGCTATACTTCTCTATTGTCTCTTAACATGTAAGTTTATATCTGCCTTCTCTATGGAAGAACCTTCCCTTTGATTTTTCCTTGTCTTTCCTCTCTTCTCATAACCATCAAGGCTTATGTAGAAGTCTGTGAACTTGGAAACACAAACAACTTATGTGATCTTGAAATCTTTTATAAATAACACTTAAAGGCAAATTACATAACTTTAGAACTACTGTGTAAGTAGAACCATATAAGAGGTGGTCTGGAACCTCCCTCAGTAGAGAAGTCTTGTATCACTTTGTCTCTTCAGTTATATAATTACAATTCTCCATCATCTTACATTCTTTAACCATCAGTAGGTAATAATTGACCCAGTTCAGATGTGCTCACTTTTATTCTGCCCCAATATCTAGAACACGGACTCATTGAAGAAGGATGGTGAAGAATTACATGCTCCTAGGCATGCATTAGATTTTCTTAGGTCAAGCAGGCTGGTGGATTAAAATTTTCATACATTTTTTCTTTTCTTTTCTTTTTTGTATTTTTTCTGAAGCTGGAAATGGGGAAGCAGTCAGACAGACTCCCGCATGCGCCCGACCGGGATCCACCCAGCACGCCCACCAGGGGGTGATGCTCTGCCCACCCGGGGCATCGCTCTGTTGTGACCAGAGCCAGTCTAGCGCCTGAGGCAGAGGCCACAGAGCCATCCTCAGCGCCCGGGCCATCTTTGCTCCAATGGAGCCTTGGCTGCGGGAGGGGAAGAGAGAGACAGAGAGGAAGGAGAGGGGGAGGGGTGGAGAAGCAAATGGGCGCTTCTCCTGTGTGCCCTGGTCGGAAATCGAACCCAGGACTTCCGCACGCCAGGCCGACGATCTACCACTGAGCCAACTGGCCAGGGCCAAAATTTTCATACATTTTTTATACCATGCATTGAGAGGATGAACTATTCTACCTCCCACTCCTACCCCTGACTGTATGGCTAACCCAGTTTTGGCTGTTTTCTTAATCTGTTCATGGTTTTGTTTTTGTTCCAAGTCAACAAACTGATTTTTAACTTAAATGTCATGAAAAAAGAAAGAGGATCCTCAGGAAAAATATCTTCAAAGTATATAGAAAGATTGCAGTGTTGAGCTGACTGGTCCCTGACAATGAAGCTGGTTACTTTAGTTAAAATCCTGAAACCAATGAAGTATTTATTATGAAAAATTTTAAGAAATGAGATATGGGAATTTTCTTAGATACCTCAATTCAAAAAGCATGCCTTTGAGGTAGATGGTAGACATCCTAGCTATTGAGGTACTGTAATTATTATGAACTACTAAATTGAAGATTCTCAAGCCACATGAATTCCATTTATTAAATGATTTAATAATGTTTATATAACCTGAACAGGCTATTCATAACCATACCAATCCCTCACCAACCTTAATAGATAAATCTATGGGCTTGGTTAAGTCATGTTCTCTCTCTCTCTCTCTCTCTCTCTTTCTCTCTCTCTCTCTCTCTCTCTCTCACACACACACACACACACACACACACACACACACACACACACACACACACACACATGACTCAAAGTTCTTCTTGTTCCTTCTTTATCAAGAAGGGAAAAGGGAGATGATCTGACTCCCAAACACCATTTCCCACTTCCTTTCTAGGTACTTGTTCCTTCTCTGATGGAAGATTGTAAAAGGGAGGAAATAGAAAAAGGTAAATAAGTCAGTACCTAAGTGATCTCATTGTTGCTATTTCTACAACTAAGATTGACTGGTTGTGGGTGTTCTCTGTGTGACTGGCACATCGTACATATACATTGTGTGATGGGAGTGGCTATGGATAGAATCTTGAGGTTGTATTAATGGACATTCACATGTAGCACTCCTGTAGGTTCTTGAGGGAGGGCTTACAGGGACCACAGGGATCTTCCCACTACTTCATTTCCTAGTACGGGAGATCTTGTTCTGGGATGACCACCCCTTCCCTCCACTCCATTTTTCAAAATACAAATTCATTATTCTCCAGCTCCTAAATGCTGAGATCTTCCTGCTCTGCAGTGGAATATGAGCACGTTTACTCAAGCCCCATTGTTTATTGCCCACATGAAAGTTCCATGGGTTTACTATGCTAAGAAGTGGGGGTGAAGGCTACTTTGCATGTGGTCTAAGAAATTGTTCCTGCAGTCATCTTTGGCATCTTTGCTTTTCCCTTCTCTCTGTATCACCTCAACAGAGTTGGATACTCATTAGACCCAACCAAGTGGAATAAGGGACAGTTCAGAAATTTTACAACTTAACAGGTGATTTTCTTAGAGTTAGCCTTTCTTGCTTTCAGGGAGAAGAATATTCTCCTTTGTTCTTTTTAAAAGAAGTGAGGCTGGCCATACCCTTATTCAAAGGGGAATATAATGGCTCATATAAAGCTTCCCAAAGGGAGTGAATATTAAGAGAAGAACCAAAAACTGAATAGTTTTCACAAGAGGGATTAGAATGGCTAAGTGGCAAAGAGATGAAAAGAAGCATAAGATATTTGCCCCATAGCTAGGATCAAAAGTGTTACTCCCTCCAAATCCCTAACACTACTACTGACATAAAGCAGGCATCTTGTCAATGTATACTGATATCAACTCCTCACTCTATAGGTAAGTTTCCAGGATAATGGGGATGATTGTTCCTTGTGTAGTAAAATATTCATTCACATACCTAACTATGATCACAGTGGTCCTGATGATATTTTTGTGAATACTTTCCGTAATAGGCTGAATCATGCCCCCCCCCCCAAGATGTTCACTTTCTAATCCCAGAAACTTCATAGTATAAACATTATGTGGGAAAGAAAAGGTTTGTGGATGTGATTAAATTAAGCATCTTAAGATGGGGAGATTATCCTGGTGGGTCCATGAGAGTTTTTTTAAAGTGAGATGTAGGAAGTTACAGTCAGAGAAGGTAATGTGATCATGGAAGCAGAGATTAAGTGATGCACCCATGAGCCAAGAACAATAGCAGGAGAAGATACAAAAAGCAAGAAATGTATTTTCCTCTACAGCTTCCAAGAGGAATAAAGCCCTGCCAATACTCCAACTCTTACCCACTGACACTTATTTTGGACTTTTGTCCTCCAGAGGTATACAATAATAGATGTGTTTTATTTTAAGCCATTTGATTTGTGATGGTTTGTTGCAGCAGCCAAAGGAAACCAAAATGCTTTTCCTGTCCTTTGCCCTGTGACACTCCCTTTATGTTTCAAACATTTCTTTTTCCTTTCTCTCTTACTTTCTTCACTTCAGGGGTCAACGTTACCTACAGTTTGCTTCCTTCCTGTCTCAAATAGTTTAAGCTAATGATTTTATCAATATGATATTTAAATTCTGCAGATCTTTCCATACTCCACAGTTTTCACAGGCTTCATGATGCCAATTCTGCCTGCTTGCCTTCTTTACCTGGAACCTGTTTTTTTAGCTGAGCTCAAATTTACTGCTCTGTGTTAGTAAACAAAACCAAAAGAGGGGGTTGGTTGTTGTTGTTGTTTGGGTTTTTTTTTGTTTGTTTGTTTTTATTCTAGGGTTTTCCAGTAAGTGAAACACCTTGGTGCAAGGTCTCTTCATGCAATGAAAACTAGTCACATGTTTCTTTTAACAGCAATAATGAGAAAGTGGAACAATCTATCTTTAATGTGAAATAAAAGATCTGAAATGGATATGCAGAGTATATTGAACCTTCTGTTGACCTTTCTTTAAAAATCCAAAAGGTCTGAGTCAAAGAATAAATAAATTCAGGATCAAGCTAGTATTAAGCAAATCAATGAAAAACAAAAAACAAAACAAAAAAACTAACCTTGTCAGAAATAGAAGCATAAGGCCAAATTGTATCTTAATCCTCTACTATACTTATCTTTTCTTGTTATTAAGACTTAGAAACCACATTAGGTAATATTTATGATGCCTTCATAGTTCTTATTTTTCTCTTCTAATTAAAAAAACAATAATACAGGGCAAATTTAGAGTTGATGGGCATCAATGTCCTAGCAGTGCAAAGATTTTATCTACAATGTTCTCAACATATATTACCAACATCTTCTTAAGTGTCTCCAATCACTCATTGTTGGCCAAAGTTGCCTTTGTGACAGAGTACAATAAAATGTATAATAGTCTTCCTCACTTACACTGAAACTCTATATCATATGACACATTTTTCTTGATTAATCAATTATTTTGAAGAAATATGTGTAACTAGAAATAACTGTGTAACCATGCATATATTTTTTCTTTTGTGTGTTAAATTAGACATAGGATCAAAGACATGCATATAAATGCTTTGGAAATGTTCTTTGATTTCTAAAGTAAACCAGATGCAAGCTGACCCTCCTGCACTTCAGTAATGTGGTTCAGTTTGGCCTAAATCCCAAATCTATAACCTATGACAACCCAGAGCCCTGCCCACAATTTTTCTGGCATCCTAATTGAACTCTCATTTTCAAGAAAAGAGGTTATAATATGAAACACAAGGGCTTCTTTTTTTCTCTGACTCTGCCCCTTATTATTATTTTTTTCTTCTTTCTTGCCCTTTCCTTCTTATTCCATCAAAATGTTCCTTTCCTGGCCTCTCACAGGACAAGCCCAAGCTACATTGTGACCTAGGATTCCATTATGATAGACTTGAGTCATTTCCTCCAAACAAGCACAATACTGTCCTTGAAAGGAATTCAAGTGGATACATTTGATGCCACCTTTTGAACAAAAAATGGTGAATTAATCATGTATCTGTTAATGTAAGATGGACATTCACCTTTTCATTTCCTCCTCTCTAATTGCTGTTGTAGGTAAACACTGATATCTCAAATCTCAGCTGTGGCATCTATCGAAGATGACCCACAGTGGTGCAAAGGACCAGGTGGAGAATTAAAAGACCTGGTTCCACCATGGACTTGCTTACCACCTTGATCATGTGACCTCTCAGAGTCTCAGAATTTCACAAAGTTACTGGGAGGATTAAATTACCTTTTGCATGTGGAAATAATGTGAAAAGTGTACAGTACTGTACAGGTGTCTGCTGTGATTATTTCTATGCTGTTCATTTAAAACAACAAACAGAGCTGTGAGGAAAAGACTCACAGTTTGCACTTGATAAGTTGCCCAGATTTAGCAACATCTTGGTTGCATGTTCGGCCAGGAAACTGTAAAGATCTATTTTCTGGAGAGAGACTGAGGACTTCCTTCTCTCTTTAGGGCTCAAATTTGTGAGACTGTCCTTTCTGGGTTTCTGTGTTTTTTTTTCTAACAAGTCCTCCCCCAGTCCAGATGGTATAAGGAAGTGCAGTGGCAGGACAAAATAACAAACAACAGCAATTGCATTTTTTCAAATATTCATCCA
This sequence comes from Saccopteryx leptura, assembly GCF_036850995.1. Lineage (NCBI taxonomy): Eukaryota > Metazoa > Chordata > Mammalia > Chiroptera > Emballonuridae > Saccopteryx > Saccopteryx leptura. Next base: position 105,567,256 of record NC_089507.1, on the reverse strand, counting down.
TTTGTATGCAATTCAGGAGACTGGGAAATGTTTGCATACAGTTTCAAGGATAAACAAGATCAGCGAAATATAGGATACCAGTGATTCAGATGCAGGAAACGGTGAAGTGACATTTATTTATGCAGGGCTGGGAAAACAGTTTTATTTTTGAGTCCATTCTCCAACTCTCTTCAGCAAAGACCCACAGGAGGAAGGTGAGAGGGTGGGTGGCAGCAGCTGGATTTGCGCTAACCGAGGCTGAAAGAATGCCAGCCTCAGGAGGAGCAACCAGAATGAACAGACAGGATGAAGACAGCTGACAGAGAGTCCAGAAAACAGTGACTCATTTTTGCCCCCACCCCATCCTTCTGCATACATTTAGAAGCCAGACAATCAACCTGAGAGTGACCATCATCTCTGTATTTTTCTCTCTCCTAAGGTCATCAGTGACCCTGTTGCAAACCATGACAGCTTTACCTCCATGCTCTCCCCTTTTCATTTCATTAAACACTGATGCCCACTTCTTTGTGTTCTTTCCCACTAGCCTCTAGGCCAGCCCTTGCCTGACTCTCCCTGTCGCTGACAGCTTCAGTCCTGGCTACTCTCTTCAGGCCCTTACTATGATGCAGAGGTGGTGCCAAAGATTTTGCTGTAGTTCTTTTTCTATCCTCAGAAACTTAGCTAACTCGTGGTTTCAGTTATCAGTTCTATTGCTCTCAAACACTCTCACTTCATCCTAATTTTTCTCTACCTATTTTGACAGTTTTAACTATAACTATAAACTGGATATCCTATCAGTGTCCCCAAATCACTGTTTAAAAATTAAACTCATCCTCTCCTTTCTGAACATCCTATCCCATGTTCTCTGATTCTAGTACTAGAACTATTGTCCCAACCCAGCTGCCTACCCTACCCATCCCCCACTCACTCCCACATACCCCTTCAACTACATTTACACTTTAGTTTAATCTTTGATATCCCTCCAACTCCCCCCTCCCTCTTTTTCCTTTTGATCTTTCTCCCTCCCTTCTTCTCTCTCTCTTTCCCATTTTCCCTCATTAGCTAATTGGATACCAAGACTTTAACTTTTTTCCTTCTTTTCATTTGACCTGCTGTTATCCCAGGTTTACCAACCCTCTATTATTTTCATTTTCATTATAAAATATTTCAAACTTAAATAAAAATGTAAATATAAAGAAAAAACTGTAAAAACAACCATATATTGTAAATACTAATACTTTATATTTTAATACATAAAGTAATTGTCCCCTCATCTTTATTACCATCACTACTGTATATTCCCCTCCCTTCTCTGAAGTGACAACTATTTTAAAATTGGAAAATATACTTCCCACTATTTCTATAATATTAATAAACATGGAAACATTAATAATATATAGTATAATTATGTGGACATTTTTTAATTTTATGAATGGCATGCCATACATATCCTTTCAACTTTTTTTCATTGTTTAACATTGTTTTTCAGACTAGTCCATGATGATTTGTTCATGTTAATGAATGTATCAATGTCATTGAATAGTTTTACCACAATTTATTTATTTCTCTATTGACCTATATTAGTTACAGTTTTTTATTAATATACTGCTCACAATAATTAGGGAATATTTCAAAATGAATATGAAGTGATAAAAAAAGAAGCATTTGATTTTTTTTTTTTATTAAACAAGAACATCAGAAAAGCAAACAACAAATCAAAGAAAGTTGTGTTAAATTATGCAGATGAGATGCAAAACCAACTTTTATTTCATTGGTGAAAATGCACTATACAAAAGGCTGAAAGTACTGGAGCATCTGCACGTTTCCTGATCCCCTAATTTTTGTGAGCAGTGTATGATGTGTATTGAACAACATAACTCCTTTAGACCTTTTAAAATTTCTTTAGGTTATATATCTGGGAGCAGAAATACTGGGCATGTGCATCATCAGTTCTACTGGAAATTATTGCCAACTGCTCTCTAATGCGATATATCAACCACCACCAACACAAAGAGGTCCTACTTCCACATATTTTGGCATCACTTGATGCTATTAGGATTTTTAATTTTGCCAGTTTGAAGAATGAAAACTATATCTAATTGCTACTCCAAATTACATTTGTATGGATCCTGAGGAGCTTAATCATCTCTTCATATATTTATTGTCTATTTAAGCATTCTTTTCTACATACTACCCATACTGATTACTTGTTTATTTTTCTTTTAACTTACATTGTTATTCTTATTTATTTATAGGATTTCTTAAATGTTCTTTATATCAATATTCTTTTGGTTAAATACAAATATATTTCTAAAATTTATCTTATTTTTAAAATGGCATATGATATTCTTTGTTGCAAAAAATATTAACCATAGTGAGATCAGATTTCTAAATTATCTTATATTTACAATTTTTGAGTCATGTTTAAGAAATATTTCTCTGTTTCAACATATCCTTCTCTATTTTAAAAATAATTTTTAGTATTTTTATTATTCTCTAGCACTTCTTGGTAATTATGTCTTTGTCATATGATATGTGTACAGGTATGATAGGTCTTGACAACTATATAGTAATATTTTCTTCTTTAAGATTTCTCCATTCTCAGAGCTTTGGTTAAATCATTTTCTCTGAATATAAAATGTAAATTTTATAATTAACTTGTCACATTCCATAAGCAAACTAATAGATTCTTATTGGTACTGCATTAAATTTATGGAACATATTAGAGATAGTCAGTATCTTTACAATTTTGAACCTTCATACCCATGAGCATGGCATATTTCTCTGTGTATTTAGGTTTTCCTTAACTCTCATGGTAGTGTTTTGTAGCTTTTAGTGTAAGAAAGTATGATGTTTTTACACAATTCATTAGATTTTCCCTATTTGATGTTTTGGATATTACTGTAAATTATATCATTTTTGTAAATTAGTTTTTTAATGTTTATTATGATATATAAAAATATAATCAATTTTTATATTTTAACCTGATACAGTGTGACTTTTGTATATTTAATTATTAATTCCAATAGTTTGTCTATGGGCACAAAAATATAATATGCAAGTAATACCTTTCCCCCCCTTCTTTTCTAATTGTTATAATACTTACTTTGCCTTACTGTATTGGCTAAAATCTTCAATATAATACTGAAATGAATTAATAATATCAGATAGCTTTGTCTTGCCTTGATTTCAGGAGAAAAGCCTTCTATAATTCATCATGAAATATGGAGTTTCTATTGGTTTTATTTGTACTTACTCCTTCTTGATATGGGGATTTCCTTTTATTCTCGGTTTACCAAGAATTTTTTTATCATGAATGAGTACTAAAGTTTTTCAAATGCTTTTTCTTCATTTATCAAACTGATATATTCTCCTTTTTTCAGTTATGGTGCTTAACTAAGTTAATTATCAAATGGTAAGCCACCTTGAATTCTTGGAATGAGTGTCAGTACTGTTGTATTATCTTTATCTATAACTCTGTATTAAATTTACAATACTATAGTTCAGATTTTTGCATCTAATATGGCTTTTACATTCACTTCATTGTAAGATCCTTGTCAGACTTTACTGTCAAGTTTGTTCTGTCTTCATAAAAAGGATTGGCCAGTATTTTTTCTTCTCGTGTTCTGCAAAAGCTTGCGTATGATGATGTGTTATTTTCCTTATATGGAATACTTCACCAGTAAAGCCATCTGATTCTGGAGTATCCTTTCTGACATAGTTCTTAATGATTTAATATATATAGTATAAAAATAGCTACAGAAAGTTCTATTTTTTCTATTTACTACACATTTTTTTCATTCCATATAAATTATGAAATTTATTGTCAGGAAGTTATTTGTATCATCCCATTATCCTTCTCACAGAATTTATATATGAAATACTGTCCAGTTTTTCTTTCCTGATATGATAATTTGTGATTTTTTTTCTTGTTAATATTTTCAAAAAATTAACTTGAACTTTTGTTTTATTTTGTTTTCTATTGTTTTGATTTTGTTATTTTCATTTATCTTTTTCTGCTTTCTTTGAATTAGTTTATAGGCTTCCTTTTTCTTAGCTTTTCAAGATAGAAGCTGAGTCAACTCATTTTTAGTTTATATTTTTTTTAGGACATACATTTAAGATATAAATTCTCCTGTAGGAACTGATTTCTCTATATCTCACAGTTTAAAAATCTTATATTTCTAATATTTTCTAAATTCCACTTTTATATCTTTATCCTTGGGTTATTTAGATATATATTGTTTAATTTTTAGTTTGATATATCTTAGTTGTTTTGACATCAGTGTCTAGCTTAATTATTCTGTGGTTAAATAACATGCTATAAATTATTTCAATTTTTAAAAATTTAATCAGGCTTCCCTTTTCTCCAATAATATGGTCATTTTTGGTGTACAATACATCTATATGTGAGAAAGACTGTTTTCTTTTATAATTTTGTATAGTGTATTAATAGTGTTGTTTATATTTTCTAATTCTTTTTTGAATTCTGTTTTCATTTAAACTGAAATTTTAGATTATTTTTTATGGAATAGAATAGGCTCTTTACTGTTTATAGGTTAGAGCTGACTTGCAAATATCACCTGCCCCCCTCAACGTGTTTGTAATTCCTATATTCATTTCCTTATCAATCTTGGCTGCCACAATCAAAGAGAAAACACAAAGACGCTTTTTTTCTTGTATCTATAGGGAAAACCTAGCAACAAACAGTAATAGCTCCAGGTCTGTCAGATGCATTTGAATTTGTTTCTGCTTATTCGCTTAGTTATTGAGAGAGACATGTTACTATCACACAATTGTGGATTTATATTACCTCTCCTTTAGGACTGTACATTTTTGAGTTTTATATTTTAAAGTTACCTCATGAGTATACGCTATTTAGAAGTGTGTTACCTTCACTGTGCGTTGAGCATAATTATTATAAAACATTTCTATTTATTTCTAGGTTTGCCTTAATTTCCTATGGCAGTTATTACTATGTTTATAGAAACTATCTTTTGGTTAGTCTTTGTATAGATTACATTTTTTCCCAATATTTTTATATTCTTATATGTGTGATATGTTTCTTATAAACTGCTTATATTGAATTTGGGTTTTGTAACAGGTTTGTAAATCTTAGGTTCAAATTAGATTACATGGCTCCGTAAGCTTAATGACATACAAATGTATTAGTGTTTAAAATCTAAAATGTTTGCCCTATTTTTACCCTTCTCATTTTATATTTGCCGTTTTCCTTTTTCTTCTATTTTATTAAATAAGTATCTTCATTATTTAATTTTTCACTCTATTGACTAGTTCACACTATGTTGTTTTTTCCTGTGCCTTATAACTTAAAATATGGATATTTTACTTAATAAAATCTTCCCTGATCAGTTCCAAGTTAATTCTAGAGTTTTAGACCATATCAGTTCCATTTACCCTTTCACAATTTTGTATTATCACTGTAATACAGTTTAATTTCACATATATTTTCCAGTTTTATTGACAAATAATTAAAATATATTATGTAAGTTTAAGGTATACAGGATGACATTATGAGATGCATATACTGAAAAATAATTACCACTAATACTTACCAATATTGGTAAAATAATTGCCAATAATTACTTATATCATCTCATGTAGATGCAATAAAAAGAATAAAATATCCTCCTTGTGATGAGGACCCTTAGTTGTTTACTCTCTAAACAACTTTCCTATGTATCTTATAGCAGCATTAGCTATAATATTTATGTTGTAGGTAATAATCCTAGTACTTATTTGTCTTTTAACTAGAAGTTTGTACTTTTTACCACCTCCTTCAATTCTCCCTTCCTTTATCCCCACCTCTGATAACCACATATGTGATTTTTTTTCCTGTGACCTTGATGTTTTATTTTATTTTAGATTTCATGTATAAGTAAGATCATACAGAATTTGTCTTTCTCTGGCTGACTTATTTCACTTAGCATAATGCCTTCCAGGTCCATCCATGTTGTTGCAAAATGGTAAGATTTACTCATTTTTATGGCTGATATTCTATTGTTTATATATATCACAACTTCTTTATTCATTCATTCATCAATGGACACTTAGGTTGTTTCCATGTCTTGGTTAATATAAATAATGCTTTACTAAAAAGAGGGTACAAATATGTTGTGTGTGTGTGGTGTGTGTGTGTGTGTGTGTGTGTGTGACAGAGACAGAGAGAGACAGAGAGAGGGACAGATAGAGATAGACAGACAGGAAGGGAGAGATGAGAAACATCAATTCTTCATTGCAGCTCCTTAGTCTCCTTAATTGTTGACTGATTGCTTTCTCATATGTGCCTTCACTAGGGGGCTAAAGCAGAGTGAGTGCCCCTTGGTCAAGCCAGTGATCTTGGACTCAAGCCAGTGACCATGGGTTTCAAGCCAGCAACCTTTGGGCTCAAGCCAGTGACCATGAGGTCATATCTATGATCCCACATTCAAGCTAGTGACTCCACATTCAAGCTGGTGAGGCCAGCGCTCAAGCTGGATGAGCCCGCTCTCAAGCTGGCAACTTTGGGGTTTTGAACATGAGTCCTCCACATCCCAGTCCAATGCTCTATCCACTGTGCCATCGCCTGGTCAGGATAGATATGTTTTTAAGTTAGTTATTTGGTTTTCCCTGAATGTATTTCCAGAAGTGGAACTGCTAGATCATATGATGCTTCTCTATTTAATGTTTTGAGAAACTTCTATTATGTTTTTCCATAGTGACTACCAAATTACAATCCACCATCTCCACAAGAGTTCCATTTTTTTCCACATCATGTCAGTTTTACCTCTTGTCTTTTTGATGATGGCCATTCTAACAGGCATGAGGTGATATTGCATTGTGATTTTAATTTGCATTTCCCTAATGACTACTAATATGGAGCATTTTTTTTATGTACCTGTTGGCCATTTGTATGTCTTCTTTTGAAAATGTCTATTCATGTCCATTGGCCGTTTTTTAATTGGATGATGATGATGATAATTTTGCTATTAAGTTATATGAGTTCTTTATATATTTTTGTTATTAACTCCTTATCTGATAGATGGTGTGTAAATATTTTTTCTCATTTCATAAATTGCATTTTCAACATTTCTTTTACTGTGCCATACTTATTTTAAATACTTAAGATAGTGTCTATTGTTTTGTACAGTGAATAATCATTTATATTTACATACATTCTTTTTTTCTATGGGTTCTTTATTAATTACATTTCTGTCTGGTATTATTTTACTTCCACTGACCCTCTTACACTTTATTTGAGTGATGTCTGCTGATGAAATCTTGTCTCATTTTAGATTTTTTTTTGAAAAAGTCATCATTATTTAAAAATTTTTTCCTCTGGTTATAAAAGTAAAAGTCAGCAATGTTTTCTCATTATTTTAAAGGTATCATCATGTTTTCCTTTAGCATCTATATAGTTTGTTGGAAAATCCAGTTTTAAGTCTTACAATTCTTCAGTAAAGTTAATGTTCTATAACTGTTCAAGATTTCTCTTTGTCTTTTTCAGCATTTTAACTAATTCTTACATGTGGTTTTCTTTATATTTAACTTGCTTGTGGCCTACAGAACTTCTTGAGTCTGTGGTTTGATTTTTTTCATCAGTGCTGGAAAATATTGGCCACTATATCATCAGAAAATGCTCAGCCATATTTTCTCTTTTCTCTTTAGGACTCCAAATACACAATTTTAAAGAAGTTTTTTTTGTTTCACATATGTCTTACATTCTTTTCTTCCTTTTTCTTTTTGTACTTCCATTTGTATATTTTCTATTGAAATGTCTTCCAGTTTGCTAATCTTACACTTCATATGTAGTTTTTTTTTAAATTACACTTTACATTCAGCATTATTTTGTATTGGTTTCAGGTGTTCAGCATAGTGGTTAGATAATCATATACTTTACATAGTGTTCCTCTGACATTGCCAGAACCCACCTGGCACTGTACATATATGTTTAATGAAATGGTTCTTTTCAAAGCATTTGACTATTTTTAATTGAGTTGATTGTCTTCTTATTATTGAGTTTGGGTAGTTTTTTTTTCTATGCTGGATATAAAAGATCTTTATAAAAATACATTTAAAAATAATTTCTCCTTGTTTCAGGCTTCTTTTAATTCTCTAACATTGACTTTCAAAGAACAAAGATTATTTTTATTAAGGTATAATTGACATACAACATTATGTTTATTTTAGATATTCTATATATATAATGGCTTGATATTTGTATGGTTTGTGAAATGATCACCACAGTAAGTCCAGTTAATATCCACCACCATACATAGTTACAGAATATTTCCATGCAATGAGAATGTTTAATACTTACTCTCTTGGCAACTTTCAATATGCAAAGTAGTATTATTAACTGTTGTCAACATGCTGTACATTACATCTCTAGGACTAATAGCCTGTAGTTTGTACTTTTTGATCCAATTCATCCATTTTGCCCATGCCCCCAATATCTGGCAGCCACAAATATCTTCTCTGTATCTATGACTTTGATTTTTACTCTTAATTTAAAGAAAGCCAATTTATAATTTTTCTTTATATGTATTGTGTTTTGGTGTCATACTCAAGAAGTCATCATCAAACCCAAAGTCACAAATACTTAGTCCTATCTTTTCTTCTATGGGTTTTATAATTTTACATTTAAGTTTATGACTTATTTTTAAATTAATTTTTGTATGGGATGCAAAATATGAATCACAGTTTACTTATATCCATATAAATACCCCATTAATTCAGAACCATTTATTACATTAAATATTCTTTCTCCATTGAATTGCTGTTTGTTTCCCTTTTGTTGAAAATCAATTGACTATATATGTATGATTCTGTTCTATTCTGCTTATCTATATGTCCATTTTTAAAATTTTTAAATACTTTTTCAATTACAGTTTACATTCAGTATTATTTTGTACTAGTTTGATGTATACAGCATAGTGGTTTATATGTCTGTTCTTTCCTCAATACCACAATGTCTTGATTTCTGTATATTTATATTAAGTCTTGTAATCAGGTATCTGTATATTTCTTTAATATCTATATTTTGTCAAGTTCTAATTTTTAGTCTTTTTCTTAAGACTTTGTTTATTTATTTTAGAGCAAAAAGAGGGGGGGCAGAGAGAGACAGGAGGAGGAGCAAGAAGCCTCAACTCTCATATGTGCTCTGACTGGGCAAGCCCAGGGTTTCAAACTAGCAACCTCAGCATTCCAGGTAAATACTACTGCACCACCACAGGTCAGGCTCTAATTTATTTTTTATAGTTAAAAATTAGTTTGAATGATTTCTATTTTAAAAATACTTTTTTACAGTTTTTCTATGGTCTATAATATCTTGGTTAAAGTTTCATGTGCACTAGAGAAGAATATTTATTCTGTTGTTATTGAGTAGAGTGTTTAATATAATTTAATTATTGATATTACTATAAATGAACCATCTTTCTAGTAATTTTCTATTTCTTTATCTGTTCTTTGGCCCTTTCTGTTTTTCTGTTTTTTATTGCTTTAAGAACTTTATGATTATATTGTAGTTTCATTTCCACTATTTGCTTATTATTTATAGCTTCCTAAAAAGACATACTTAATTTTCATAGAGTTTATATATATACATCTTTAATCACAGCCTACCTTTGATAATATTTAATTTCACATGCAGTACAATGACTTTACAATAGTGTACTCCCAAATATTCCAATCTTCTGCATTATATCTGCCATGTAGATTTTAAGTTAGCTATATACAATACACATAATGCTAACACACATGTTACTATCACTTTTTTAGACATATAATATTCTATTAGAACAATTTAGATAAGAAAATAACAAATTTTATATATAAATTTATTTATGCCATTTCCAGCATTCTAAATTTCTTTGTGTAGATTCTATTTTCTGTCTAGTAATGTATTTTTTCTGCCTGAAGAAATGCCTTTAACATTTCTTATAGCACAAGTGTTCTGATTAGAATTCTCTCAATTTGAGTTTGCCTAAGACTGTTTTATTTCTCTTTCATCTTTGAAGGATATTTTTGTTGAGTATAGAAATTGATATTAACTATTTTCTTTTAAAGTTCAGCACTTTAAATATCTTAATAAACTTTTTCTACTTTTCAATGTTTCTAATTTTAAGTCTGATGTACATTTAAACTTTGTTTCTATGGATGTAATGTCTCTTTATCCAGATGCTTTCAAGATGTTGTCTTTAGTTTTCTGCAGTTTTATTGTATGGGTATATGTCTTTGTTATTTATCCAGTGTGGTTTCCTCTGAGCTTTTTAGAAATTAGTTTTGGTGTCTTTCATTTATTTTTGAAAAAATTTCAACCATTATTTCTTTAAATATTTTTTGCCCCATTTTATATCTTTTCCTTTGGGATTCCAATTATATGATACATATGTTTGAGTGTGTGATATGGTCCTATAAATATTGTATGTCTTGTTTACTTTTTCACTCTTCTTGATTTTTGTGCTTTGGGTAATTACTCTTGATCTGTTTTCAATTCAAAACTTTTTCCTTGTTTGTGTCAACTTCTTTTCTTCTCATGAGGCTATTAAAGGCTTTCTTTATTTCTGTTACTGTGCACTTTATTTATACATTGGATTATTTATAGGGTTTTTTATAGAAACCCTTCATCTGTTAATATATGTTATCCACCTTTTCCACTATTGATCATATGAGTACATTAATTATGCTTATTTTAAATTTCTTGCATGTTAGCACCAATATCTGGGTCATACTGGAGCCTGGTTCTGTTGATATGCTGGATATGATATGATTTTCTTCTCTTTATAACTTTCTCTACTTTTTATATGAATGCTAGACATCTTCTATTGAACAGTGGTCTGAGGTAAATATATAGTATTTATCCCTAAAAATGACACACATATTAACTTGGTAAGTTATTGGGATGGGTATTGAATTAATGTAGTCATGACTTGACCCAGGTTTGGGTTTGGTTTTTGTTATGGTCACCATTAGTGCACCACAGGATTCAGATTCTTCATGTTAAGGTAATGGCTTCATTTCTGGGCTATTTTATTATATTAATGTTTCTGTTTTACAGCCAGCCTTAGATTTTTTTCTGTGACCTCAACCTATAATACATTCAGGAAATATTAAGACTTTATAGGTTAGCCATTTTTTTCTTATTATAAGGGTGGTAACAATATCCTTTCTAGCTTTGTCTATCTTAAGTAGAATCCTTGAATTCTTGATTTTTAGCTTTTTCTTATACTACAAGATTCTGATACAATGTCAAAACCAGGAAATTTCAGAAAAAATATTGTTTAGAACACTTCAAGGGAGGTTAGAAAATAGAATAATAACCTGAATTCTGCAATTTTTTGCTGACTGGTCACAATTTTAACATATGCAATCACAATCTATGGTACATAGTAAGAAAATTCAGCTGCTAATTAAAATTAATAATAATGACTAATATTTATCAAGTGCTTAAAATGTACCAGGCCCAATAAAAGGTGCTTCACATCTCTCATAGTATTTCTTTTTGACATCACCACTATCAGATAGAAACATATAATTAAGATCTCCACCTTATACTAGGGGAAAGTGAGGTTCAGAAAGCACTGACCTATGCCTATTGGCCATCTGTATGTCCTCTTTGGAGAAATGTCTATTCATTTCTTTTGCCCATTTTTTTGATTGGGTTGTTTATCTTCCTGGTGTTGAATTTTACAAGTTCTTTATGAATTTTGGTTATTAACCCCTTATCAGAGGTATTGTCGAATATGTTCTCCCATTGTGTGATTTATCCTTTTATTCTGTTCTTATTGTCTTTAGCTGTGCAAAAGCTTTTTAGTTTGATATAGTCCCATTTGTTTATCCTGTCTTTTATTTCACTTGCCTATGGAGATAAATCAGGAAATATATTGCTGTGAGAGATGTTGCCTATGTTTTCTTCTAAGATGCTTATGGTTTTATGGCTTACATTTAAGTCTTTTATCCATTTTGAGTTTATTTTTGTGAATGGTGTAAGTTAGTGGTCTAGTTTCATTTTTCACTAATCATTAGAGAAATGCAAATTAAAACCACAATGAAATATTACCTCACACCAGTCACAATGGTGCTCATCAACAAAATAGCATAGAATAAGTGCTGACAAGGATGTAGAGAAAAGGGAACCCTCCTGCAGTGCTGGTGGGAATGCAGACTGGTACAGCAACTGTGGAAAACAGTATGGAAATTCCTCAAAAAATTAAAAATCAAACTGATTTTTGACCCAAACTATCCCACTTTTAGGAATATACCCCAAGAACACCATAACACTATTTCAAAAGGAGAAATGCACCCCAATGTTTATGGAAGCATTGTTCACAATAGCAAAGATCTGGAAACAGACCAAGTGTACATCAGTAGATGAGTGGATTATAAAGCAGTGGTAAATACAGTGTGTCCGTAAAGTCATGGTGCACTTTTGACCTGTCACAGGAAAGCAACAAAAGACGATAGAAATGTGAAATCACCAAATAAAAGGAAAACTCTCCCAGTTTCATACCTATTCAGTGCAGTTCGATGTGGGCTCACGCACAGATTTTTTTTGGCTTCTTAGGTAGCTATCCTGTATAGCCTCTACAGACTCGTCACTGACTGATGGCCTACCAGAACAGGGTTTTTCCATCAAACTGCCGGTTTCCTTCTGCTTATCCCACAGAGTAATGGTATTCCTATGTGGTGGCACTTCGTATAAATGCGCTGATATTTACATTGCACTTTGGTCACGGATTCAAATTTAGCGAGCCACAGAACACACTGAACTTTCCTCTGTACTATCCACATCTCAACTGGCATGGCCGTGGGCTGCTCCACTGTATACATGGTGTTACATCATCATCTGCACATGCGCACATGCTGCCACATCATCCTCCAGAAACTGGGAGGGTTTTCCTTTCATTTGGTGCAGATTTCACATTTCTATCATCTTTTGTTGCTTTCCTATGACTGGTCAAAAGTGCACCATGACTTTATGGACACACTGTGTATATAATATAATGGAATAGTTTGGGTCCATGAAAAAGAAGGAAAAATTACCTTTTGTGACAACATGGATGGACATGGAAACTACTATGTTAAATGTAATAAGCCAGGCAGAAAAAGAAAAATATCATATGACCTCACTCATTTGAGGAATCCAATGAACAATGAGAACTGAGGAACAGAATTGAGACAGAGGAGAGATCAAAGGGACCAGAGGAAAAGAGAACAGAGGGAAAGGGGATGATAGGATGGGATAAGCCTGAAGGGAAGGGTGAAGGGCACTATGGGAAGGGGAGCAAGGGAGATGTTGAGGGGAACACAGGGGAGGGGAGATGTATTCGGGCAACACTAGAATCTATGTAAACACAATAATTTAAAATCAATTAAAAAAAAACAACACTGACCTACCTGCCCAGTATCACACCACTATAAATGTTCTATCAAATTCTAGAAACCCCTGTGATCTTACTTTTTGGTGTTATTAAGTTATTTTTTCCCATGTGAAAGGTATTCTCCTTACATGTTTTTCTGTGTTCCTTTATTGGTATTGTTAAAATACAAATGCTTAAGAGTTTGGCCAAGTATCCAATCTATCACTAGTTTTGAATTTATTTTTCTGTTACAAAAGATTGATGAGTTGTCTACTTTTTAAAACTTTTGTATTATTTACTGTATGATATTAAGTTGGTAAAAGTTTTGAGAATAAGGTACAGAAAAATTCTCCATTTTTATTCTAAAACTATCATGTTTATCTCTGTTTTAGGAGAGTTGGTCTGCTCATGAATTCCATCACTCTCTTGATGCTATTTCTGTCTAGCAAATTGTTTCTTTATTCACGAGGCAATAAAAGGTCACTGGAAAAAAAGAATATAATATTCTCTCATAAAATAAAGTTAAATAGTATTTAGCATTTATATCTTTCCAATGTAGTAAACAAAATATGGTTTATTTGACTCAATGAAAACCTATGATACCAAAAAAGATAATTCTAATAATCTGTTTGAGAAGAGGAAGATAAATCTTGCAGAGCATGCCCTCAGTGATGATATGTTACCATTGTCCTAGTTCTGTGTAAATTAGATAGAAAAGCAAAGCAGACCTGGCTTCCTGTTCCCAAACATTCAGATCCTCGTCCAGGATTACAATCTAAGAAAATCAACTGAATAAGTATAACTTATTTCTTTGTTTACTTGACTTATTTTTTATGCTAGTTATTGAATAAGATGGACATGTCTCCATATTTATAAAAGAGAATAGAAACAGAAAAGGTCAAGTGTGTTTTTTAATTTCATTTCATTTCAGTGAGTGTCTGAGAAAATGTAAAATTTTCTAACCTTTACAGATGTTATGAGAAAATTATTTTCTTTTTAATATATTTTTGACAGTCATGTCTGTGGTGAGAAATTTAGCAAAATGCATTATAAAAACTAAGTTGAGAATTCAATACAAATGCAAATTTCTTATTTTTATAAAATTTATACAAATTTTATTTATAAAATTATTTTACACAAAATTGGCTTAAAAATGCTTCTTTATAGTCCCAGTCACTTTTGTTGCCATAATTAAATTAAATTAAATTAAAGTAAAGTAAAGTAAAATAGAATGAATTTGTGTTTTTGAACAATCCAAATATAAAAATAATGCATTTCTTCTTATAAACTACATGGTTTTAAATATATATATTTTTCTGCAAAGTTCTTTTCAGTAGGATTACAATGATTTAAAAAAGAAGAAAGAAAGAAAAACCAGAAAAAGCAACAAAAGCAAATGTTTCAAACCACAAAGAGGTCAGTTTTATACCCTATTTATCAATCTAAGCATTTCCAAAAGGTTTTTATGCTTTCTGTATAAAGTTAAATCTAGTTTCAAAATATGCTAATTCCCTCTAAATTTATTTATAAGAGAGAGATAGAAAGGAAAAGACGCCTAGTACCACTCTATTACTTAGTATTTTTTCCAATTTTTTTTGACACATTTTGTTTCTTATTATCAAATAAAAATCTGTCTCATGCTTATAAAGCTTTTACAAAGTACTTCCTTCCTTCAACAGCAGAATGTGGCCTTTTCTTTTTGTCTCTCTAATTAAAACTTTGCAACCTGGTAAAGCTATCAGTTAGTTCTCAGAAAAATGGCACTTATTTTTATCTCATTTCGTATAGAAAGAAAAATGGTGACATGAGCAGAAATGTTCTGGCCATTAAAGTTAGATATAAATCTACTAATATGCATCCTAAAAAATTCTCCATTTCTCCAGAATTGGCACCTAAATCAACTTGCTTTCACACTATAGCTCACCTGTGCTGAGATAATTTTTTAATGGAATGTAGTAGTTCAAGATTGTTCATGCCTTCTGGAATCCTACATCTATATTTTCTTTTTTAACTGATTCTCTGAAATTTGAATCAAAGACCATAACTCCAGACATAGTGTAGTCTTAATTTTGGCTTCAGCTTTACCTGCTTTTTTTGTTTTGGGGTTTGTTTGTTTGTTTGCCCTCAACTAAGCCTTATTGTATATGATTAACATGACTGAGATAAAGAGGTTTTTGTTGTTTTGCTGTTTTGTTTTGTTTCAGTAGGAAAATCTTATGCTTTATTAGCAATGGCATAGGCAGGATCTTAATAATTGTATAAACCAACCTTTGCATCTTTTTCTGTTTTCCAAGGGTATCAATAAGTAATATGTGATGAAATCATTGAATTAATGGTTTTCTTTTATTATTATTATTATTAAATTTAATGCAGTGACATTGATAAATCAGGGTACATATGTTGAGAAAAAACATCTCCAGATTATTTTGACATTTGATTATGTTGCATACCCCTCACCCAGAGTCAAATTTCTTCCGTCACCTTCTATCTGGTTTTCTTTCCCCTCCCCCCACCCCCTCTCTCCTTCCTCGCCACATCCCCCCACACCCCGCCCCCACCGTTACCATCACATTCTTCTCCATGTCTCTGAGTCTCATTTTTAGGTCCCATCTATGTATGGATTCATATAGTTCTTAGTTTTTTCTGATTTACTTATTTCACTTTGTATAATGTCATCAAGGTCCATCCATGTTATTGTAAATGATCTGATGTCATCATTTCGTATGGCTGAGTAGTATTTCATAGTATATATGTACCAAAGCTTTGTAATCCACTCGTCCAATGACGGACACTTGGGTTGTTTCCAGATCTTTGCTATTATGAATAATGCTGCCACAAACATGGGGGTGCATTTCTCCTTTTGGAGCAGTTCTATGATGTTCTTGGGCTATATTCCTAAAAGTGGGATAGTTGGGTCAAAAGGCAGTTCGAGTTTCAATTTTTTGGAGGAATCTCCATACTGTTTTCCATAGAGGCTGCACCAGTCTGCATTACCACCAGCAGTGCAGGAGGGTTCCCTTTTCTCCACATCCTTGCCAGCACTTACTCTGTGTTGTTTTGTTGATGAGCGCCATTCTGACTGGTGTGAGGTGATATCTCATTGTGGGTTTAATTTGCATTTCTCTAATAATTAGTGATGTTGAACATTTTTCCATATGCCTATTGACCATCTGTATGTCCTCTTTGGAGAAGTGTCTATTCACTTCTTTTTCTCACTTTTTGATTGGATTATTTGTCTTCCTGGTGTTAAGATTTACAAGTTCTTTATAAATTTTGGTTATTAGCCCCATATCAGATGTATTGTCAAATATGTTCTCCCATTGTGTAGTTTTGTCTTTTTATTCTGTTCTTATTGTCTTTAGCTGTGCAAAAGCTTTTTAGTTTGATATAGTCCCATTTGTTTATCCTGTCTTTTATTTTACTTCCCCCTGGAGATAAATTGGCAAATATATTGCTGCAAGATATGTCAGAGAGCTTACTGCCTATGTTTTCTTCTAAGATGCTTATGGTTTCATGACTTATATTTGTCTTTTATCCATTTTGAGTTTATTTTTGTGAATGGTGTAAGTTGTTGGTCTAGTATAGTATCATTTTTTTGCAGGTAGCTGTCCAATTTTTCCAACACCATTTATTAAAGAGCCTGTCTTTACTTCATTGTATACCCTTACCTCCTTTGTCAAATATCAGTTGTCCATAAAGCTGTGGGTTTATTTCTGGGTTCTCTGCTCTGTTCCATTGATCTATATGCCTGTTCTTATGCCAGTACCAGGCTGTTTTGAGTACAATGGCCTTGTAGTATAACTTGATATCAGGAAGTGTGATACCTCCCACTTTATTCTCCTTTTTTAAGATTGCTGAGGCTATTCATGTTCTTTTTTGGTTCCATATAAATTTTTGAAATATGTGTTCTATATCTTTGAAGAATGTCATTGGTATTTTAATTGGTATTGCATTGAATTTATAGATTGCTTTGGGTAATATAGACATTTTAATGATGTTTATTCTTCCTAACCATGAACACAGTATATGCTTCCACTTGTTTTTAACTTCCTTGTTTTCTTTTATCAATGCTTTATAATTTTCCAGTACAAGTCTTTAGTCTCCTTGGTTAAATTTACTCCTAGGTACTTTATTTTTTTTGGTTGTAATAGTGAAGGGGATTGTTTCCTTAATTTCTCTTTCTGACTGTTCATTGTTGGCATATAAAAATACCTCTGATATCTGAGTATTAATTTTATATCCTGCCACATTGCTGAATTCATTTATCAGGTCCAGTAATTTTTTGACTGAGAATTTAGGGTTTTCTATATACAATATCATATCATCTGCAAATAATGATACTTTTACTTCTTCTTTTCCAACTTGAATGCCTTTTAGTTCTTCTTCTTGTCTGATTGCTGTGGCTAGGACTTCCAGGATTATGTTGAATAAGAGTGGTGAAAGGGGCACCCCTGCCTTGTTCCTGTTATTAAGGGGATTGCTTTTAATTTTTGCCCATTGAATGTGATGTTGGCTGTGGGTTTCTCATAGATGGCTTTTATCATGTTGAGGTATGTTTCCTGTATTCCCATTTTGCTGAGAGTTTTGATCATGAACGGGTGCTGGATTTTATCAAATGCTTTTTCTGCATCTATTGAAGTTATCATGTGGTTTTTCTACTTCCTTTTGTTTATGTGATGAATCATA
This sequence comes from Saccopteryx leptura, assembly GCF_036850995.1. Classification (NCBI taxonomy): domain Eukaryota; kingdom Metazoa; phylum Chordata; class Mammalia; order Chiroptera; family Emballonuridae; genus Saccopteryx; species Saccopteryx leptura. The sequence continues at coordinate 105,549,230 of NC_089507.1, read as the reverse complement.
TTGATTGATTTGCGAATATTGTACCAGCCTTGCCTCCAAAAATAAATCCCACTTGATCATGGTGTATGATTTTTTCCATATATTGTTGGATCCGGTTTGCTAATATTTTGTTGAGGATTTTAGCATCTATATTCATCAGAAATATTGACCTATAATTTATTTTCTTTGTGTTGTCTTTTCCTGGTTTTGGAATCAGAATTATGCTCACCTCATAAAAGGAGCTTGGAAGTCTTCCTTCCTCTTGAATTTTTTGAAATACCTTGAGGAGGATAGGAGTTAGTTCTTCTTTGAGTATTTGGTAGAATTCACTTGTGAAGCCATCAGGCCCTGAACTTTTCTTTTTTGGAAGGTTTTTGATAACTGTTTTGATCTCATTTGTTGTAATCAGTCTGTTTAGGTTTTCTGATTCTTCCAGATTGATTTTTGGAAGATTTTATGTTTCGAGGGATTTGTCCATTTCATCTAGGTTGTCTAGCTTTTTGGCATAGAGTTCTTCATAGTATTTTCTTATAATATTTTGTATTTTTGTTGTGTCAGTTATTATTTCTCCACTCTCATTTCTAATTTTATTTATTTGAGTCCTCTCTCTCTTTTTCTTGGTGAGTCTACTTAAGGGTTCATCAAGAACCAGCTCCCAGTTTTATTGATCCTCTGTATTATTTCTTTAGCCTCTATGTCATTTATTTATGCTCTGATCTTTAGTATTTTCTTCCTTCTATTACATTTGGGCTTTACTTGCTGTTCTTTTTCTAGTTCTTTTAGATGCAGGGTTAAGTTGTTTATTTGAGATTTTTCTAGTTTCTTAAAGTATGCCTGTAGTGCTATGAACTTCCCTCTCAGTACTGCTTTTGCTGTGTCCCATAGATTTTGAGTTGTTGTATGCTCATTGTCATTCGTTTCTAGAATTTTCTTATTTCTTCTTTGATCTCATTCTTAATCCATTTGTTATTTAACAACCTGCTATTTAGTTTCCATGTGTTTGAGAGTTTTTGAGCTTTTCTGTTGTGGTTCATTTCTAGTTTTATGCCATTGTGATCAAAGAAAGTGCTTGATATGATTTCAATCTTCTTAAATTTGTTGAGACTACTTTTGTGCCCTAACATATGGTCTATCCTAGAGAATGTACCATGAGCACTTGAAAAGAATGTATATTCTGCTGCTTTAGAATAAAAGATTCTGAAGATATCTATTCAATCGAGTTGATCTAGTGTGTCCAATAAGTCTGCTGTTTCTTTGTTAATTTTCTTTCTTGAGGATCTTTCTAGTGATGTTATTGGGGTATTGAAATCCCCTACTATTATAGTATTGCTGTTGATCTTGCCCTTTATATCCATCAAAGTCTGCTTTATATATTTAGGTGCTCCTATATTAGGTGCATAGATATTTATAATAGTTATATCTTCCTGTTGGATTAGTCCCTTTATCAGTATGTAGTGGCCTTCTTTATCTCTTACTATATCCTTTGATTTAAAGTCCATTTTGTCTGATATAAGTATTGCTACCCCAGCTTTTTTTTAAATTTCTATTTGCATGAAATGTTTTTTCCATCATTTCACCTTCAATCTATGTGCATCTTTTGTTTTAAGCTGTGTCTCTTGTAGACAGCATATGTACAGATCCTGTTTTCTTATCTGTGCAGATACCCTGTGTCTTTTGATTGGATCATTTAATCCATTTACATATAAGGTTATTATTGATATGTAGTTGTTTATTGCCATTTTATTCTTTAAAGCTGTATTCCTCTTTTGCTATATTCTTTTCCCACTTTGATCTGTTTACAACAGGCCCCTTAACATTTCCTGCAGCATTGGTTTGGTTGTAATGAATTCCTTGAGGTTTTTTTTTGTCTGGGAAGCTTTTTATTTCTTCTTCAATTTTAATTGATAGCCTTTGTGGATAAATTAGTCTTGGTTGTAGGTTCTTGTTCTGCATTACTTTGAATATTTCCTGCCATTCCCTTCTGGCCTAAAGTGTTTCTGTTCAGAAGTCAGAAGTCATCCTTATGGGAGCTCCTTTGAAGGTGATAGCTTTTTTTTTCTCTAGCAGCTTTTAATATTTTCTCTTTATCGCTTAGCTTTGGTATTTTAATTATGATATGTCTTAGTGTAGGTTTCTTTGGGTTTCTCTTTAATGGAGTTCTCTGTGCTTCTTGAACTTGTGAGAGTTTCTCCTGCATTAATTTAGGGAAGTTTTCAGCTATAATATGATTAAACAAAATCTCTATCCCTTGTTCTTTCTCTTCTTCTTCAGGAACCCCTATGATGTGGATGTTATTTCTCTTCATGTTGTCACAGAGCTCTCTTAGAGTTTCCTCAGACTTTTTGAGTCTCTTTTCTTTTTTCTTCTCTGCTTTTTTGCTTCATTCAAATTGTCCTCCAACTCACTGATTTGATCCTCAGCTCTATCTATTCTGTTTTTAATTCCTTCCATTGTGGTCTTCATTTCTGATATTGTATTTGTCATCTCTGACTGATTCTTTTTTAATATTTCAATATCCTTTTTATACTTTCTATTTTTTTATTTAGGTGATTGTAATGACCATCCATTGTTATTCTGAGATCCCTAAGCATCCTTACAATCATTATTTTGAACTCCACATCCGGGAGTTTGGTTATTTCCATATCACTCAGTTCATCTCCTGAAGTTTTCTCTTGTGGTTTCATTTGGATGCACTTCTTTGTCTTCTCATTGTGTCTTGGGTGTTTTGTTTGTAGAGCTGGTTGAGTCTATGCTTGGTGTTGTCTGCCTCCAGTTTTCAATTGTGTTATTTCTAGGTCTTCTTGGGTTGGCATCAGCTATTATTTGTAATCCACTTTTGGATTTGGACTGCTTTGAAGTCTTGATTTGTTTGTTTGTTTTTTAACAGGTGATAGTCTTATTTACTTATCTCAGCAGGGGACTTCTTTGAAACTGTATCCAGGAATTTGGTGGGTATAATTCCAGAGGCCTTCCCTGGTCACCAGGCAAGTGGCTGTGAGCAGTATTTTCTGCTCTTTACCCTGGAGTGAGAGCCCCTCTGGGCTCTCAGCCCCACCCCTTCCTCCATTCCTATTAGCAGGGGAGATTCAGGCGCTCTCTACCAGGTTGGTTGGGGCTTTTTCTTTGCTCCTTGGTTCTTGAGAGCTGTTCTTTTAGTCCAGAGTTGGTTTTTCATGCTGATTATTTCTAAATTGCTTTGTATTCCAGTTTGGTGGTGAGAGCTGGGAGTCTGTGCATCTGCCTACTCCGCTGCCATCTTCCCCATGGTTTTCTTTTTAAAAGATTTTTTTTGAGGTGGATCAGCCTTAATAAAGAACTCAAACTGCATGATCAATTCATGTTTCATGAGCATTGATAAATATTATGACTGTTTATGTGTTGACAGTATAATTAAGAAGCAATTTCTCAAAAAAATAATTTTTGTCTAACAGTAGCCATGTAAATGTTCATAGAGGCAATATATGTTCGGGTGGCTCACATATTCAATTCATGTCAGTTTTGTCTAGAATATGTGATAATAGATATCTACTATACATGTGAAAAAAATCAATGTAACTGATAGCTGTATAAGAAGTATTCAATCTATAAAAGTTGTTTACCTAAAAAAAGAAATGGCAAATTAACTTTGCATAATAAGAATGTGAGCCCTAGTTTAGAAAGTGACAATTTCACTAAAGAAAAGGCAGGATTTAGTTAGGAAACTTAAACGTCTTTCTAAGCTCTGCCACTAAGTGCCATGTGATCTAAAGCAATTTGTTTGCTCTCTCTAGAGATTTCTCTTGATTGCTTATCCATAAAATAAACAGAAGACCTTTTGACTTACAATTATGTTCAACCCCACAATCTAAGAAATTGTCATATGCAACTCACAATCTAAAGTTGAAGGAATAACACTACCTGATATTAAGCTATACTAAAAGTCCATAGTAATCAAAACAGCATAGTACTCACATAAAAACAAACATATATATCAATTGAGCAGAACAGAGAGCCTGGAAATAAACTATCACATTTATGGCCAATTAATATTTGACAAAGGAGACAAAAACATACAATGGGATAAGGATAATCTATTCAATAAATGGTATTGGGAATATTGGACAGACACATGCAAAAATAAATAATTCTAGGCCACTTTCTCACACCATATACAAAAATAAACTAAAGATGGATTACAGACTTAAATTGTAGACTCAAAACTATAAAACTCCAAGAAGAAAATACAGGCAGTAAAATCTCAAACATTTCTCATAGTGATATTTTTTCTGATATATCTCTTCCTGCAATGGAAACAAATATAAAAACAGAAACAAACAAATGAAACTACATTAAACTAAAAAGTTTTTGCACAGCAAAGAAAACTATCAACAAAATAAAAAGACAACCCACTGAATGGAAGAACATATTCATTGATATATCTTATAAGAGGTTAATATCCAAACTTTATAAAAAAAAAACTTACGAAACTCAACACATAAAAAATAAATAATAAAATTAAGAAATGGACAAAGGGGCCCTAGCCAATTAGCTCAGTTGGTTAAGAGCATTGTCCTGAAACAACAAAGTCGTAGGTTCAATCCCCAGTGAGTACACATGCGAAGCAGCCAGTGAATGAACAGCTGAATGGCACAACAAATGAATGCTTCTCTTCTCCCTCCCCTCTCTCTCCCTTCCTCTCTCTGTCTCCCTGAAAATAAAAAAGAAATTTAGCCCTGGCTGGATGACTTGATCAGTTGAAGCATCCTCCTGGAGCATGGAAGTTGCCAGTTAGATTCCTGCTCAGGGCACATATAAGAGCAGCTTAATGTTCCTGTCTCTCTCTCCCTATCTCTCTCAAAAAAAAAAAAAAAAGAAAAAAAAGTGGGCAAAGGACCTATTGAATTGACACTTTTCCAAAGAGGACATATAGATGGCCAATAGACATGAAAAGTAACTCAACATCACTAGTCATCAGAAAAATGCAAATTAAAACTACAAAGAGGTACCACGTGATATCTGCACTGTTGGTAAGAATACAGATTGGTGCAGCCACTGTGGAAAGGAGTATAAAGTTACCTCAAAAAATTAAAAATAGAATTGCTTTATGATCCAGCGATTACTATTCTAGGAATTTATTAAAAACACTAATTTAAAATAATATATGCACTTCTATGTTCATTGCAACATTATTTACAATAGCCAAGATTTAAGAGCAACCCAAGTATCCATTAGCAGATGAGTAGATTAAAAAATGTGGTACATTTACACAATGGAACACTACACATCTGTAAAAAAGAAGGAAATCTTACCTTTTGCAACAGCGTGGATGGACGTGGAGAGTACTATGCAAAGTAAAGCAAGACAGTCTAAGAAAGACAAGTACCATATAATTTTACTAATATGTAGAATCTAATGAACAAGCAAAACAGAGACAGACTCATAGATAGAAAACCGGGTGACAGCTGTAGGGTAAAGTGGTGGAGGAATCAAGCAAAAAAAAACAAACAAAAAAAAAACCCTCATGGACATGGACAACAATGTGGTGATTGTTGGGGGTAGGGGTAGTGGGGGAGGTGGAGAAGTGTATAAGAAGAATTAATAGTGATGGACTAGACACTTGACTTAGGGTGGTGAACACACAATACAGTGTATAGATAATATGCTGTAAAAGTTTGCACCTGAAACCTGTATAATTTTGTTAACCTGTGTCGTCCCAGTAAATTTGATAAAAATGAGAGAAAGAAAATTTGCTTACTAGAAAGAAAGAAAGAAAGAAAGAAAGAAAGAAAGAAAGAAAGAAAGAAAGAAAGAAAGAAAGAAAGAAAGAAAAAGAGTAACAATGGAAAACAAAGATCCTCTGTGTAAGAACTGACCAGGCACCCCTAACTTAGGAAAAAGAAAGGCTTTCCTACTCTACAAACTTCTTATCAAGGCTATCAAAATATAAAACTTCATTCCAGAAATCTTTAACTCTACTGCTATATTTGGACAACACTAAAAATAATTCAATCACCCCTTATCTGATAAATGTTTAGCGTGTATTAAAAGTCATTTCTGGTGCACAATACACTAGAATTAGCTAAGCAAGTCTTGTAATTTAATTCTTTTTTTTTAAATAAGTGAGAACAAGGAGGCAGAGAGGCAGAGAGACAGACTCCCGCATGCTCCCTTACTGAGATCCACCTGGCAAACCTTCTACCGGGCAATGCTCTGCCCATCTCGAGCTACTGCTCTGTTGCTCAGCAACTGAGCTATTTTAGCACTTGAGGTGAGGCCATGGGACCATACTCAGCACCCGGGGCCAACACTGGTCAGACTATTTTAGCCATGTCTGTGGAAGGGAGAGGGAAAGAAAGAGAGAGAAGGTGAAAGGGTAGAGAAGCAGATGGTCACTTCTCCTGTGTGCCCTGACCAGGAATCAAATCCAGGATTTCCACACTCCGGGCCAAAGCTCTACCACTGAGGTAACCAGCCAGTGCCAAATTAATTCTATAGCAGTGTAGATTTCTTGAAAAAGCTTGGACTTGAACATTAAATAGCTTTGGATTTAATTCTAACCCCACCACTTTCTGTGTGAAAGTGGGTTTAATAATATCTATTTGTGAAAGAACCCAAAACTGATGGAATGATTTATATACCTACCACTCACTAGGTACTTAAATGTTATACATACTAATCCCCCTTGAGAGAGTTAAATATGAATACATTAAAAATAGGCATTTTGATTTGTCCATTTGCTACCTGGCTTATTTTCTTATTCATCAGTTGAGTTCTGCTGATAAAAGAACTTGTTCACAGAAAAAGATCAAACACAGTTGTAGAAATAAATAAAACAACCCCATTTATAACAACATCAATAAGAATAATATATTTAGAAATAAACAACCAAAGTGGTGAAAGACATGTACATTGAAAACTATATAATACTGATAAATTAAATAAGAAACAATAAATAGGAAGATATCCTGTGCTCACGAATGGGAAGATTTAATATTATTAAAATGTCTATATTTCCCAGAATGATCACAGATTCATTGGAAACACTACAAAAATCACAATGTCATTTCTTTTTACCAAAATAGAAAAAAAATCCTAAAATTCATGTGGAAGCACAAAATATCCCAAATAACCAAAACAATCTTGAAAAGAAGACTGAAGATGGAGATGTCACATTTCCTGATTTTAAAATATATTACAAAGCTACAAGAATTGAGACAATATTATACTGGAACAAAAAATAGACATATAGACCATTGGAACAGAATAGATAGCCCAGAAACAAACCCATGCATATGTAACTGATTTGATCTTCAAATACACAATGGAAAAAGAATAGTATGCCCCACAAACTGTGTTGGAAAAACTGGATTATACACATATGCGGAATGAAACCTTACATCCCACACAAAATTTTAATCCTCAATATAGATTAAATACTTAAGCTTGACAACTAAAAATATGAATATTATAGAAGAAAATCTAGGGGAAAATCTTCTTGACATTGGGCTTGACAATGATTTCTTGGATATTATACCAAAAGTTCAAGCAACAAAAAGCAAATATAGACAAGTGGGACTACATCAAACAATAATCATCTGCACAGCAAAGGAAATAGTCAACAAAATATTGACACCTGAAACTTGTATAATTTTATTAACTAATGTCATCTCCAATAAATTCAATAAGAAGAAATTTAAGAATAGCATGGGAGAAGTGTCTATGAACTCTTATTGATTAATGTCATCCCATTAAATTTAATTTCTATAAAAAAGGAGTAGAAAATATTTGCATATCATATATCTGAGAAGAGGTTGATATATAAGGAACTCCTATTACTAAATAGCAAAATAATGAATAAACAAATATAAGAAAAATTGATTAATAAATAGACAAAAATTTGGAGTAGCTATTTCACCAAAGAAGACATACAAATGGTCACCAGGTACAAGAAAAGATGTGCAACATCACTAATCATTAGAGAAATATAAATCAAAACCACAGTTAGAAATCACCTCACACTTGTTAGGATAGCTATTTTTCTTTTAAGCTAACAAGTCTTGACAAGCATGTGAAGAATTTAAAACCCTACCTGTACACTGTTGGTGGGAATGTAAAGTGGGGCAACTGTTGTGGATAACAATATGAAATTTCCAAAAACAAATTAAAAATAGAACTAGTATATGATTCATAAAGTTTACTTCTGGGTATATGTCTAAATAAATTGAAGTTGGGATTTCCAAGAAATACTTCACTCTCATATTCCCAATAGCCAAGATATGAAAACAACCTAAATGTTCATTTACAGGTAAATGGATAAATAAAATGTGGTATAAACTTAAAATGCAATATTATTCAACCCAAAAAGGAAGGAAACCCTACCATATGCAATCACATGGATGAACCTGGAGGACATTATGCTAAGAGAAATAAACCTGTAACATAAGGACAAATATTACAGGGTTCCACTTGTGTGAAGCAATAAAAATAGTCAATAAAACTCACTGAAGCAGAAAGTAGAATGGTGGTTGCCAGTGGTTGTGAAGAGGAGAAAATGGGAGCTGTTGTTAAGCAGGTAGAAAGTTTCAGCTATTCAAAATGAGTAAGTTCTAGAGATCTTCTGTACAACATTGTACCTACAGCTAGCAATACTATATCATTACTTAAAAATTTGTTAAGAGGGCAGATCTCACGTTAAGTGTTTTTACCACCATAAAGAGGGAAAGAGAAGAAATTTGTGCAGTTCTACTCTACTTGCTCATGAGTAAATAAAAAAATATATATCCTCTGTCAACCTGTTATTTGTTGTAAATATACATTCACCCAAGCATCATGCAGAAAACCACTCGGATATCCCAGGCAGATTTTATTTCATATCCATCCTTGTCAGTCTTTCATCCATTCATGAGACAGAAGCTATCAGTTCTGGTGGAAGGAAAACCATTGTCCTTTTTTTTTTTTTTGACAGAGACAGAGAGAGTCAGAGGGTGGGACAGACAGGGACAGAGAGATGAGAAGCATCAACACTCCATTATGGCACCTTAGTTGTTCATTGATTGCTTTCTCATATGTGCCTTGACCAGGGGGCTATAGCAGTGAGTGATCCCTTGCTCAAGCCAGTGACTTTGAACTCAAGACAGTGACCCTGTGCTCAAGCTGGTAAGCCTGCACTCAAACTGGCGACCTCGGGTTTCGATCCTGGGTCCTCTGCAACCCTGTCTGATGCTCTATCCACTACACTACTGCCTGGTCAGGCCCATTATAATGTCTTGACTTGATACCATCTAATCAAACACAGTGCTTCCTGAGAGAAAGTGAATTAAAACATGTGACTGTCTATGAACTGTTTGAGGTTAGCAAGAGATGCCCCTCAGCAAATACTGATTTGATAGCTAAAGTTCATTTGTGGTTTCCTATAGATCTTTTTGAAAAGATATTGAGTTCATTAAGACATAGCTTGCTTTACAATGTTTCTGTCAAGTCAACAGTTATCATAGGGACAGTACATCTAACTCTTGTGCCGAAATTAAATTTCAAAAGCCCCTTCATTCATGCCTGAAAATAGGCAATATGAAATAAGACCTGCTAAAAGGTGACTATTGATGAGCAAATATAATTTTTATCACTAGCAGACGACACTTGGCATGTTTTGGGCTCGTATTTTTGAGAAGACCTTTACATGAGGTTTATTCTAGCAGAAGAAATACTTCCTATTGACCTGAGGCAGCCAGCAGGAATGTGCCTGCTCTGTGGCAGGTGTCACATTGGCCTGAGTCCATTTGGGGGAGTTGTTTATAAAAATGAGTTCCTTTATCTGAAAGGTAATCTCTTGTGAAAGATTTATCTCTTGTGATGTTTGACCGTCTCCACACTCTCTTCCTTGTCTGCATCCTTTTCTGCTGTCCTCTGATTTCTCCTCTTCTCTAGAGAGAGTTTCTAGGGCAGGCAGAGAGTAAAGTCTACCAGTATGCTCCATGCAATAATGAACTATTAAGCATACCATCAACCTTCATTAAAACTTGTGTGATCACAACGGCATTGATAATGTTGGAATAATTCTTTCAGAGAGATGGGGTATCCATGACTAAATGAGAGCTCCCAAAGGGGTGAAAATAAAATAAAATATGAGAGTATCACAGGTCATCTAAGCAAGCTCCCTGCTCTCATTCAGATATTAGTATCTGCATATGACTAATGAGGCATCTCCCTTGTACAGCGGTGAGATGACTCTTCCAAGTTCACACCCAGAATGCTGAAATGGAAAGAAAAGTATGGAGCCCTCTTGTTACATGGCAGCATGGATGCTTGCTTGTTTAAGCAGCAATATTACATTGAGTGCAGAGTCCAAAAGGAACTGTCACATTGTAGAATATGACAGAAAGAACATTTCTGTTCTTTGGCAACTTTACAGTATTTGAAAGGTTTAAAGATATAATTGAGGACAATTTCTGAAATGCTAAATGAGCCTCACTTTTTTTCTGAGTGCTTTAGCCACTGTATTTTTAAATCAATCTTTATACATGAGAAACAAGTTTAATATTAATGTTATTTGTAATGATTTTTTAAGAGCTACATGGATTTCTTATTTTGGTTAACCAACATTGAGCTAATCTTTTTTTCATATGTTAGGGATAGTCCTAAGCCTTTAAAAAAATATTAATGAAACTTTAACATAACTACCACTAGGTTGTTGGGGTAGTTACCATCCATGGTTTCTTTGGATAAAAGTAAAATATATAACTTACTGTGATTTAAAGCTTAACTGTAACTCTTAATATCTTTAATTAACCACCACAACTTCATTCAATATTTAGTGAACATATCTGGGCAAGGCACTGTGGGGAATAGAAAAATGAATAAGAACCATTCTCACCTTATCATTGAATTACAAATCCAAAGACAAAAATCCTTAACAAAAGGTAAAATGCAACAATTGCCAAAAGAAGGTAAAAACAATGTGCTTTGGGATCACAGGGTATAAAAACTGCATTGTTCCCCCAGGGAGTCAGGAAAGATGTATGGAGGCATGACATCTAAGCTGAGGTTGAACCATCGCTAAAATTTCATTAAAGGGAAAAGAGGTCTCTCTAGTGACTAAGGGAAGGGAACAGCTTGTGTAGAAAATCATGGAACAGGCTTTCTGTTTACGAGACTGAATGAAGGTCAGAAGAACAGACTAATGAGAGAGAAGACAAGGATAGTATATTATCACTGCTTGGAAATTTTTTAGTTGTGTATTAAGGAATTTGAGCTTTCTAATGCAAGCATTGAGGAGTAATTGAAAGTTATTTAGCAAATAAGGGGCATGGTCAGAATTGTCCCTTGTCTGCAGCTGTATGCCAAACAATGGGACGGTAAGACTATGAGATAAAGCTAAGGCATATTGAGATGTATGAATAGATGTAAGGGGATTAAACAAGACTAAAACCAATAGGAAAAAGAAAAAATAAAAGAAAGGTCCAGGCGGGAGGGTCAAATGCTGCATTCATCTCTGTGTAATGCACACAGTCACTGAACAACTACTAAGGGAGAGGCATTGTATTAAGTAATGAAGATACAAGAGTGAAAAAATATATATTGCCTTTGCTTCTAGGAGCTTGCAGTCTAAGATGAGATAGAGATGAACAAGCATGTAATAACCCAATAAAAATAAGAATAGTAAATATAGAGGAATGTTCCAGAAGGGGCAAAATAAGCCTGATATATTCAAGGAGCTACAGTAATTTGGCATAGAGGGTAAGGTACTGAAGTGAAAAAGATAAGACAGGAGATACAATAACCTACCAGATAATGGTAACCCCTGTAAACCACATTGAGTGCTGAGGCCAATGGGTAGACCAAGTTCTACCTAAGAAAGATCAGGAAGAAAATATGAATGGGAAGAATTTTGATAAATGGGTGGGGAGAGATGTAAAAAGGAGGAAAGTCAACGATGTTGAGAAAATGAAGGAAGAATTCAAGACTTTGAGAGAGAGAGAGAGAGAGAGTGATTCTAAGAATCACTGGGGCAAAATATAACCAAAGAGGAAAGGAAAGATAGTTGTAAAAGAAGTAGTAGAATCTATGAGAGGGTTTCTTTATTTTGTAGAGAGCAGGGACATGAAAATTTTATCACAAGAACAGAAGGATCTCAAAGAAGAGACTGCAAAGAAGAGCAGCAAAGGAGCTAGAAGAAACACTAGATGGGCAAGGAAGGAATGGCATTAAGACGTAATGAGAAGCTGTGGAAAACAGTCCCAAAATCCCAAATGCAAAGCTAGAAAAGCCCTATCATAATTATCCACATTTATTTAGGAAAAATTAGGTAAATATAAAATATTTTTCATAGAGTCATGAACAGAAATCTATCATATACAAGATTTATTTAACAAAATTTAGTATTTCTAGAAAGCCTGTAAGACTTTGTAGAACTGGTCTCCCAGTTTTAAAAGAAGTTACTTATAGCCAGAAGTATTTACTGTTCGAGAGGCAGGGGGGAAAGAAGTCTGCAAAAGAGGCATAGCACTATTTCCTTTTAAGTTGATAAAACCCCATCCAAAAATGGCGCAGAAGATTTAGATCACGGTTCCTGTTCTATTAGGTTTAATTAGACAATGAGGTGCCCTTGCTGGGACTCTCCTTTCATACAGGATAGAAAAGATGCTTCCCGCCAAGAAGAATAAGACAGCCAGCTGAGAGCACAGCTGGAGGTCTGACTGTCTGGCTTGGCTGTCAAGGATCAAATGTCCTTGCTCTGTACTGTCTATTCTTTTGCCTGGCAATCACCCAACACTTAAAAAATGTTTTGATGTTAACAATCTATCACTATCTTAAAGGAGAACCTTCTGACAACCATATACTGTCTTTAGGAATTGTTGGGGATGTAGAAAAATGTAAATAAAACACAAATACTACAATTTGACTTTATTTATGTTTGCCTGTCCACTTGTTGTATCTTCTTGATGTTTGGATCTTGATGGTGAACCTGGGGACATACAAAACCTGGACTATTCAGAAGGCAGACTGAAATAAAGGAGTTAATTGACCCCCCCAAAACACAATGGCTCCAATAGACAAACATTTGTTTGCTTGTTTTTTAAAAGGCTCTATTTTTCTCAATAGAAAAGAAAAAGTGTGAAAAAATGAATTAACTTACCAATATGCCATATTTCATTGAATCTAAAGCATACTTGATTGGAATACACATCCCCATTTCAGATATGTTAAACATAGGTATGTCTTAGAACCAAAGAAATATAGTATCTTGAGATAGTGCGATTGGAGTAGAGTTAAACATCAGATTGTCTTAATGTTCTCTGTAAAAAATGGAAATTATATTGTCAGTTGAGAATGGGATGACCTAAGAATATGATGAGAGTTGAAGAGAGAAAGAAGTGGTTGGAAAAACCATGCTGGAGATGATAAGGAAGAAGTGAAAAACTACCCACTGAAACTGCTCTTTCTCCTGATTTTGAGGTTCTATCTTCTACTCAGGCATGCAAGTTAGAAATCTGAGGTTGTCTCTGATTCTGCCTCTTCCCTTTCCTGTACCTTGCCAATCACCAGATTTCATTGACTGTATGTCCTAAACACTTATCGTACCATTTTCCACTTTCTTTCCCCTCTGCAATTCCATTCATTAAGTCCCTCACCATTCCTAGCTTTAAATGTTGATATAGCCTCTTTTGTCAACCAGCCTCCAAGGTGGGCCCCAGTGTTCTCTGACTGCTGACATTCACTCTTATGTAAGTGCCATCTCCCACATCATACCAGGATTGAACAATGTGACCCCCAGAACATGGCAGAAGTAAGTGTATGTCACTTCTCAGCCCACCCCAGCTGTAAAAGGTAGTATAACTTCTGCCTTCCTTGCTCTCTCTCTCTGGGATTACCCACTGTGGTGGAAATCAGCTGCCATGTCATGAGCACACTCTGGCAGCACTTTTGAAGAAACCCACATGACACAGAATTGAGGCCTCTATGAAAAATAAGCAGGAAATGTTTTTTGTCCACAGGCATGTGCCTGAAATTGGAAGTGGATCCTTCAACCCTGCTTAAGCTTTGAGATGACAGTAGCCCTAGCTTAATTTTTTTAAAACACTTTATTGAGGTATGATTGACATATAATGTATAAATTTAATGCATTTCTTTAATGTACACAACTTGATGAGTATATATCTGTGAAACGACCACTACCCTCAAAGCCGTACATGTATTCGCCACCTGCTGCTTTATTTTGTGTGGGGGTAGGTAAGGTGGGGAATAAGACTGCTTAACATAAGATCCACCCTTTTAGCAAATTTTAAGTATGCAATGCAATATTGTTAGTGGTAGACACTGTGCTGCATTGTAGGTCTCCAGAATTTGTTTATCTTGCATAACTGAAACCTAGCACCCTTTGACTATCACCTCTCCATTTTCCCTTTTGCCAGCCCCTGGGAACAACCATTCTAATCTCTGTTTCTGAGTTTGACTATTTTAGATTCCACATATAAATAAGATAATCTAAATTTGTCTTTCTGCATCTGGCTTATTTCACTTAGCACAATGTGCTCCAGCTCTATTCCTATTCCTGCAAATGGCAGCATTTCCTTTTTTTTAAGGCTGAATAATATTCCATATGTGTACATCACATTTTCTTCTTTTTTAGTTCCAACTTTTTCAGTTGTATTAAGATATAATTGACATACAGCACTGTATAAGTTTAAGGTGTACAGCGTAATGATTTACACATATTGTAGAATGATAAATTTAGTTAATATTCAAAATTGCAAATAAATAGAATTTTTTTTCTATAATGGTAAATTTTAGGATCTTCTGCATTAGCAACTTTTAAACAATCCATACAGCAGTGTTAACTATAGTCATCATGTAGTACATTATATCTGTCAACAGTATGAGTATATTTGAGCCAAACTGTAGACAATTGCCAGGAAGCACAGTCTGAATGGATTGAGAAAATGCCCCCCAAAATGGCAGTTTTGCCACTTTTGTTGTACATTAGAATCAAAGGGGAGGATATAAGGAAATTACGTGAAGTTGACTGGTGATAGATTAGGGAGACAGGAAAAAGCGAAGGGGGGAATCTCTGGAATTGGATAAAAAGTAAAAATGTATATACTCAAACTTCTTTTACATAGACAGGTATAGGATAGTTAGCAGTCAATTAACATGATAATAATAACAATGAGGGGGTTTGTTGTTTTTTGTTGTGGTGGGATGCCAGCCATGAGGTGAACAAGAAAAGATTAACCCTACATTTTAAGGGTATGTTATCAGTTACATTGGTTAAGATAACCATTGAACTTTGTTAGAGAAAAATACTTTCCTAGGACGTGACTACCCACCATGAACTACTTTTAATTTTTTTTTTTTTTTAGTGAGAGGAGGGGAGATAAAGAGACAGACTCTCACATGCTCCCTGATCAGGATCTACCCAGCAACCCCCATCTGGGGCCCATGTTCAAATCAACCAAGCTATCCTCAGCTCCAAGCACTCACAGTCGAACCAATCGAGCTACTGGCTATAAGAGGGGAAGAGAGAGAGAAAGGGAAGGGGTAAGGGAAGAGCAGCAGATGGTCGCTTCTCATGTGTGCCCTGACTGGGAATTGAACCTGGGATGTCTGCACACTGAGCGAATGTTCTATCCACTGAGCAAACCAGACAGGATCATGAACTGTTTTATTTATAAAGTTAATTTCAGACCATTCAGTGTGGTTAGTTTAGGTCTCTGAGTTTGTAAAGCCACCATGCAGGCCTTCTTGAGTCAGGTTCAGCATGTGGCTCTATTTTAATCCACATTCTCCAATCCTTATTTATCTTACAACTGGATGTTTGTACCTTTGACCACCTTCTTCCAATTTTTCAACTTCCCTTCTCCCACCTCTGATAACCACAAATATGATTTCATTTTATAAATTTTTTCTTTTTTAGATTCCACATGTAAAATTGTCTAGTATGTGTCTTTATCTCTCTGACTTATTTCACTTAACATAATGCCCTCAAGGTTCACCTATGTTGTTACAAATGACAAAATTTCCTATTTTAATAGATGAATACTATGTCACTCTGTGTTTATGTGTGTGTGTGTCACAACTTTTTTATCTATTCATTCATCCATCAATGGACACTTTTATTGTTTTGATATCTTGACTATTATAAATAAAGCTGCAATGAACATGGGGGGGTATATACACTTTGACATAGTGTTTTTGTTTCTTTCCAATATATGCCAATATATACCCAAAAGTAGAATTTCTGATCATATGGTAGTTCTATATTTAATTTTTTCTTTAACAAAGACAGAGAGAGACTCAGAGAAAGTGACACACAGATAGGAAGGGAGAGAGATGGGAAGCATCTATTTTTCATTGCAGATTCTTAGTTATTCACTGATTGCTTTCTCATATGTGCCTTGACCAGGGAGGCTACAGCAGAGCTAGTAACCCCTTGCTCAAGCCAGTAAACTTGAGCTCAAGCCAGCGATCTTGGGGTCAGCCCTATGATCCCACACTCAAGCCAGCATTCTTGCGCTCCAGCTGGTGAGCCTGTGCTCAAGCCATATGAGCCTATGCTCAAGCCAGTGACCTTGGGGTTTTGAACCTGGGTCCTCTGTGTCCCAGTTCAATGCTCTATGCACTGTGCCACTAACTGGTCAGGCTATATTTAATTTTTTTGTGAAACCTCTATACTGTTTCTCCTAGTAGCTGCCCCAGTTTATGTTCCCATTAATGGTGTACAAGATTACAGTTTTTTTTCTAAGCAGGCATAGCAATACTCATATCTGATAATGCTGACTACAAGATAGCAAAAGTACTCAGAGACAAAAATGGTCATTTCATAATGATTAAGGGTACACTGAATCAAGAAGACATAACAATTCTTAATATATATGCACCAAACCAAGGAGCACCAAAATATATAAGACAGCTACTTATTGACCTTAAAACAAAAACTGACAAAAATACAGTCATACTTAGAGACCTCAATATACCGCTGACAGCTCTAGATCAGTCATTCAAACAGAGAATCAATAAAGATATAGTGGCCTTAAACAAAACACTAGAGCACCTGGATATGATAGACATCTATAAGACATTTCATCCCAAAGTGACAGAGTATACATTTTTTTCCAGTGTACATGGGTCTTTCTCAAGAATTGACGATATGTTGGGCCACAAAAACAACATCAATAAATTCAGAAAAATTGAAGTTGTACCAAGCATATTTTCTGATCATAAAGCCTTGAAACTAGAATTCAACTGCAAAAAAAGAGGAAAAAAACACCACAAAAATGTGGAAACTAAACAACATACTTTAAAAAAATGAATGGATAAAGAAGAAATAAGTGCAGAGATCAAAAGATATATACAGACAAATGAAAATGACAACACAACATATCAGAATCTATGGGATGCAGCAAAAGCAGTGATAAGAGGGAAGTTTATATCACTTCAGGCCTATATGAACAAACAAGAGAGAGCTCAAGTGAACCACTTAACTTCACCCCTTAAGGAACTAGAAAAAGAAGAACAAAGACAACCCAAAACCAGCCAAGGAAAGAAGATAATAAAAATCAGAGCAGAAAGAAATGAAATAGAGAACAGAAAAACTATAGAAAAAATGAATAGAACAAAGAGCTGGGTCTTTGAAAAGATCAACAAAATTGACAAACCTTTGGCAAGACTCACCAAGGAAAAAAGAGGAAGGACTCATATAAACAAAATCCAAAATGAAAGAGGAGAAATCACCATGGACATCATAGATATACAAAGAATTATTGTAGAATACTATGAGCCTGACCTGTGGTGGCGCAGTGGGTAAAGCGTTGACCTGGAATGCTGAGGTTGCCAGTTCAAAACCCTGGGCTTGCCCGGTCAAGGCACATATGGGAGTTGAAGCTTCCTGCTCCTCCCCCCTTCTTTCTCTCTCTCTCTCTCTCTCTCTCTCTCTCTCCTCTAAAATGAATAAATAAAAAGAAGGGAAAAAAAATACTATGAAAAACATTATGCCACTAAATTCAACAATCTAGAAGAAATGGATAAATTCCTAGAACAATACAACCTTCCTAGACTGAGTCAAGAAGAAGCAGAAAGCCTAAACAGACCAATTAATAGGGAAGAAATAGAAAAAACTATTAAAAACCTCCCCAAAAATAAAAGTCCAGGCCCAGACTGTTATACTAGCAAATTATATCAAACACTCAAAGAAGACTTGGTTCCTATTTTACTAAAAGTCTTCCAAAAAATTGAAGAAGAAGCAATACTTTCAAACACATTTTATGAGGCCAACATAACCCTCAAACCAAAACCGGACAAAGACAGCGCAAAAAAAGAAAACTACAGACCAATATCTCTAATGAATACAGATGCTAAAATACTAAACAAAATACTAGCAAATCGAATACAACAACATATTAAAAAAAATAATACATCATGATCAAGTGGGATTCATCCCAGAATCTCAACGATGGTTCAACATACGTAAAACGGTTAATGTAATACACATTATCAACAAAACAAAGAACAAAAACCACATGATCTTATCAATAGACGCAGAAAAAGCATTTGATAAAATACAACACAATTTTATGTTTAAGACTCTCAACAAAATGGGTATAGAAGGAAAATATCTCAACATGATAAAGGCCATATATGATAAACCATCAGCTAACATCATATTAAATGGCACAAAACTGAAGGCTTTCCCCCTTAAATCAGGAACAAGGCAGGGTTGTCCACTCTCTTCACTCTTATTTAATGTGGTGCTAGAGGTTCTAGCCAGAGCAATCAGACAAGACAAAGAAATAAAAGGCATCCATATTGGAAAAGAAGAAGTAAAGGTATCATGTTTTGCAGATGATACGATCATATACATCGAAAACCCCAAAGGATCTACAAAAAGACTACTAGAAACAGTAAGCCAATACAGTAAGGTCACATATAAAATTAACATGCAAAAGTCCATAGCCTTTCTATATGCCAACAATGAAACATTTGAGAACAACTCAAAAACAATAATCCCCTAGGAATAAACATAACAAAGAATGTAAAGGACTTATATAATGAAAACTACAAACCATTGTTAAGGGAAATCGAAAAAGATACAATGAGATGAAAGAATATTCCTTGTTCTTGGATAGGAAGAATAAATATCAAGATGGCAATATTATCCAAAGCAATATACAAATTTAATGCAATTCCCATCAAAATTCCAATGACATTTTTTAAAGAAATGGAACAAAAAATTATCAGAGTTATATGGAACTATAAAAAACACTGAATAGCCAATGCAATCCTAAAGAAATAGAACGAAGCTGGGGGCATTACAATACCTGACTTCAAACTATATTATAGAACCATGACAATCAAAACAGCATGGTATTGGCAGAAAAATAGACACTCAGACCAATGGAACAGAATAGAAAGTCCAGAAATAAAACCACATATATATATAGTCAAATAATTTTTGATAAAGGGGCCAACAAAACACAATGGAGAAAAGAAAGCCTCTTCAATAAATGGTGCTGGGAAAACTGGAAAGCCACATGCAAAAGAATGAAACTCGACTACAGTTTTTCCCCTTGTACTAAAATTAATTCAAAATGGATCGAAGACCTAAATATAAGACCTGAAACAATAAAGTACATAGAAGAAGACATAGGTTCTAAACTCATGGACCTTGGTTTTAAAGAGCATTTTATGAATTTGACTCCAAAGGCAAGGGAAGTGAAGGCAAAAATAAATGAATGGGACTACATCAGACTGAGAAGTTTTTGCTCAGCAAGAGAAACTGACAACAAAATAAACAGAAAGCCAACTAAATGGGAAATGATATTTTCAAACAACAGCTCAGATAAGGGCCTAATATCCAAAATATACAAAGAACTCATAAAACTCAACAATAAACAAACAAACAATTCAATAAAAAAATGGGTAGAGGACATGAACAGACACTTCTCCCAGGAAATACAAATGGCCAACAGATATATGAAAAAATGCTAATATTCATTAGTTATTAGAGAAATGCAAATCAAAACTTCAATGAGATACCACCTCACACCTGTTAGATTAGCTATTATTAACAAGACAGGTAATAGCAAATGTTGGAGAGGCTGTGGAGAAAAAGGAACCCTTATCCACTGTTGGTGGGAATGCAAAGTAGTACAACCATTATGGAAGAAAGTATGGTGGTTCCTCAAAAAACTGCAAATAGAACTACCTTATGACCCAGCAATCCCTCTACTGGGTATGTATACCCCAAAAACTCAGAAACATTGATACGTAAAGACACATGCAGCCCCATGTTCATTGCAGCATTGTTCACAGTGGCCAAGACATGGAAACAACCAAAAAGCCCTTCAATAGAAGACTGGATAAAGAAGATGTGGCACATATACACTATGGAATACTACTCAGCCATAAGAAATGATGACATCGGATCATTTACAACAAAATGGTAGGATCTTGATAACATTATATGAAGTGAAATAAGTAAATCAGAAAAAAACAAGAACTGCATTATTCCATACGTAGGTGGGACATAAAAACAAGACTAATAGACATTGATAAGAGTGTGGTGGTTACGGGGGGGGGGGGAGGATGGAGACGAAAAGGAGGAGAGGGAGGGGCACAAAGAAAACTAGATAGAAGGTGATGTAGGACAATCTGACTTTGGGTGATGGGTACGTAACATAATTAATCGACAAGATAACCTGGACATGTTTTCTTTGAACATATGTACCCTGATTTATTGATGTCACCCTAGTAAAATTAATTTAAAAAAAAGATTTCAGCTTTTTTCACATCCTTGCCAGCATTGTTATCTCCTCTCTTTTTTATGATAACCTTTCTAATGAGCATGAGGTAGTATTTCATTGGTTTTGACTTATTTTCCCTTATGTTTAGTGATGTTGAGCACATTTTCATGTACCTGTTACCACTATGTACTTTTGAAAAAAAAATGTATATTCAGGTTCTTTGCCCATTTTTAGAATAAATTATTTGTCTTTTTATTGTTGAATTACATAAGTTCTTGATATTTTGGATATTAACCCTATAAGATATATGATTTGCAAATATTTTTTATATTCCATGGCTTGTCTTTTTTAAAAAAACATTTCTTTCACTATTCAGAAGCCTTTTAGTTTGATGTAGTCCTACTTATTTACTTTTTGTTTGTACTTTAGATGTTATATCAAAAAAATCAATGTCAAAGCCCATGTCAAGAGGCTTTTACTCTCTTGTTTTTTACAGCCAAGTGGTATTCATTGTAAAATATATCACAGCTTTTTTAACCTACTCATCTACTGATGAGAACCTGGATAATCAATCTTATCTTTTGTAACAGCATGGATGAACTTGGCGAGTATTATACTCTAGTCACAGAAAGGCAAACAACATAATTTCACTTATATGTGGAATCTAATGAACAAAATTAAAAGATAAAGTAGAAACATACTCATAGATATAGAAAACAGACTGAGAGCTGTTAGAGGAGAGGGAGGTTAGAAAGCTGGGTGTATAAGTTAAAAGGATTAATGAAAACAAACTCAGACATAGGCAATAATATGGTGATTAACAGAGAAAAACTAAGGTGGGGGGAGGTAGAAGGGGGATCAACGGTAACAGAAGGATACCTGACTTTGGGTGGTGAACACACCATAGAATGTACAGATGATTTATTATAAAATTATATATCTGAAGCCTATATAATTATATTAACCAATATTACACCAGTAAATTCAATAAAAATTAAAATAAAATAAAATAAAGAAGCTTTTTGTTTTCTTTTAGGAAATGTATGGTTTCCAGTCTTACATTTAAGTCTTTAATACCATTTGAGTTAATTTTTGTGTGTGGTGTAATATAGAGAGCTACTTTCATTGTTTTACATGATAATTTCAATTTTCCCAGTATCATTCATTGAAAAGATTTTCTTCCCTCCATTGAGCATTGGTGGTTCTCTTATCAAATATTATTTGACCTGGTTTTATTTCTGGTCTCTCAATTCTTTTCCATTGGCTAACATTTCTGATTTTATGCCTATACAATACTGTTTTGAATACCATTGATTTGTAATATAGTTTGAAATCAGAACGATAACAAAGTGTGATGTCTTCCACTTTGCTCTTTCTCAGAGTTGCTTAGGCTGTTTGGGATCTTTTGTAATTTTATATAACGATATGGGATTGTTTTTCTACTTCTGTAAAAACTTCCATTGGAATTCTGTTAGGAACAACATTGAATCTTTCAATGGCTTTGGGTAGCATGGATGTTTTAATAATATTAATTCTCCTAATCTGTGATTGGATAGAGTTTTTTTCATTTATTTCTATCTTCTTTAAATTTATTCATTTATGACTTAAAATTTTCAGTGTAAAGATTTTTTCACCTCTTTAGTTAAATACATTTCTAAATATTTTATTGCTTTTGTTGCTATTATAAATGGAATCATTTATTTATATTTTAGATAATTAGTTGTTCATGTATAGAAACACTACTGATTTTTTCCTGAAACTTTAATGAATTAATTAATTAGATGAATAGTTTTTTGATAAAGCCTTTAGAATTTTCTCTATATAAAATCATGTCATCTGTAAGAAGAGATGATTTTACTTCTTCCTTTTCATTTTTGCTGACATTCTTTTTTAAACTAATAGTTCTGTCTTGGATGTCTAGTACTATGTTGAATAGGAGTAGTGAGAGTGGATACCCTTGTATTATTCCTTACCTTAAGAAAAAAGTTGTTAATTTTTCACCACTAAGTACAATGTTGGCTATAAGCTTGTCATATATTGCTTTTATTATATTGAGGTATGTTATTTCTGTACTTAATTTGTTAAGAGTTTTTATGATGAAGAGATATTAACTCTTGTCAATTGCTTTGTCTGCATTTCCTGCAGATTAATGGGTGAATTATCCTCTTTTTCATGGAGTGAACATAGAATCAAGAGTTGAGGCAGGAAATAACTGATATGTTGATGAATATTTATAACTTACTAATATAAAAACACAAATTTTTTATTAAAGTTGTCTATTTCAAAGTAATCATCTTGGGAAATCTTTACTTATTTCAGTATTGCTGGCATTTCAAAACCAGTTTGGAATGCACTTGAACCAATTGAGCCATGGCTACAGGAGGAGAAGAGAGAGAGAGATAAGGGAGAGGAGAGTGATGGAGAAGGAAATGGTTGCTTCTCCTGTGTGTCCTGACCAACAATCAAACCAGGGACATCCACATGATGTTTTAAAGATTATTATTTAAAAATTATTATTAAAACCTGTAGAATATTTTTTCTCAGTATCCTGTGGAGCAGTAACCCTGTGGTCTGTGTGAATGAATTTGCTTTTTAGAAACAGCCAAACAATTATTTAGTACTGGGCCTGTTGAAAATGGTGGCTGATCAAAGTAGAGAATGATGGTTTGGGATCTAAATTGAGTTTGATCACAATTTAATGACTGATTTTCTTTTTAATGTCTGTGCTGGCTTGATGTTTTAATACATGTGATCATTGTGCATTTGTTGATGATGAGCCTTTTAAAAGCATGATCAGTGATCCTAGCCAGACTGAGTCAAAATCATACACCATAAATCCGAATGATTAATATTGAGGGGGCAGAAGGATTCTCCACACTTTCTAATATATCTTGCCCCTTTGTTTATCCACTGAAGTTTAATGTAGCCCTACAGAGGGTAGTGCTTGTCAGTGGTACTGACTTTGAATGACAAAGTCTTCACATAACCTTCAAGCGAAACCTCAGTCCAAACCTATCACTGATGGCCTAGGGATTCCCTGGGCAGCAATAAATGTCTCAGGTTCGTTACTCACCAAATAACTCTGTGGCTTAGGGTTCTGGAAGAAAGTCATACATGACTCTATTCCTTTTAAATGCTCCAGATTCCCTTCCTCACTGACTTCCTTTCAAGGAAAAAATTTTTTAAAGATTTCTTTTGTCATTTATTTATTTCACTTATTTATTTCCTTTTTATTATAAATGTCCTAGATAATTATATTGTAAATAATTCTAAGTGATTCTCACATTCACTTTAACATCATTTTCATGGATCTATTCACGTAAAATGAGTTACATCTGTCTTGGCTTTTGTGACAGTGTTAATTTTGAGTCATTTTAACCATTAACATGTGAGTCTGCCAATTACAAAAAAATATTTTTGTATCTCTATTACTAATTGTATTTTAATATGAAGACTGTGAATTTTTGCATGACATTAATTTTCTAATTCCAAAACAGCTAAAGAATATGATGATGATGTTTGACTTTCTGTACTGTGTAAACCTATGTTTGCAAATAGCTGAGTGATTTGCTTTTCTGGCTTAAAAAAATTGTGCTTCTATTCTTTCCCAAGAAAATTCATACTGTTTCTAAGCTGAATTAAGAAATGTAAAATGGCCGTGGCCAGTTGACTCAGTGGTAGAGTGTCAGCCCAGTAAGTGGATGTCCCTGGTTTGATTGTTGGTCAGGACACACAGGAGAAGCAACCATTTCCTTCTCCATCGCTCTCCTCTCCCTTATCTCTCTCTCTCTTCTCCTCCTGTAGCCATGGCTCAATTGGTTCAAGTGCATCAGCTCCAGGCACTGAAGATGGCTCTGGAGCCTCTGCTGTGGGCAATAAAAATAGCTGGATTGAGAGCATGGCCCCAGATGGGCAGAGCATCGGCCCCAGACTCTATAGAAGAGAGAAGCCTGGAGTGACTGGGTCTCCTTCTGCCCAGAGAAGCAGTGAGATTGCTGAGGGCAGTGGGGCAGAAACTAAACCAAAGTGGCGAGTTTGCTCAGTGGACAGAACATTGGCTTGCTGGATGGATGTCCCAGGTTCAAATCCTGATCAGGGCACACAGGAGAAGTGACTATCTGCCTCTCTCCCCTTTCTCTCTCCTTTCCGTCCCTCTTCTCTCTTTTCTTTATCTCCTTCTTCTTCTACCACAGCCAGTAGCTCGACTAGTTCAAACACCCAACCTGGGAACTGAGGATAGCTTGGTTTGTCCCAGCTCATCAGCCTCATGTGCTAAAAACAGCTCAATTGATTCAAGAATTGGCCCTAGATGGGTGTTGCCAGTCGAGGCACATGCAGGAGTCTTTCTCACTATCTCTCTTCATCTCACTTAAAAAATAAAAATAAATAAACCAAAGCAATGACACAACAAGAGGCCATGGCCGATGTTCCTGCAATCTGCCAGCAGCCTACAATCAGCGCAAAGACTGAGGAAAATGAAATGAAGCCTCCAGCCTCCCAGATTCCACCTCCCTCACCTTATGGGGTACAGACAGTGGCACTGACAGATCCCACAGCTAACTCTGCAGAGCCATTCTCCCCCCTGAAAAACAGAAGTGCAGTGTATCTGATCCCCTGTTCTATGGAGACGTGGGAAGAAGTGCCTCAAGATCTAAGCTCACTAAAGATATAAAGCCCTCACAACATGCCCCAACAACCAATGTGAAAGCAGCTTCGCACACATCATTGTGACAGCAACATCTCAGCAGAAATCAGTTCAGAAATTTTATTGAGCTAAAACTTGTAATACAGCACTACCTACTGGAAGAAAACAAAAACGTCTCAAATATGAATTTTTTTAAATTTTATTTTCTTTAATTTTTATATTTTTACTCTTATTTTTTGTGTGAGTTTTTTATATGTAATTAATTTTTTTCTGTTCTTGCTCTTTGTTTTTTGTGGTTATTTTTTTATTACTTGTCATTATTTTTAATGTTTATGTTTTTCACTTTTTAGTTGTTTTTTGTTAGACTTCTTAAAAATACTACTCTAAAATACCATTGGAGAAGAACAAAATAAATATCATGGCTACACAAGAAAGATACATAATTCAGAAAGAAAAGAAAATATCTCCAAAAAGCAATCTTTTTTTAAATTTTTTATTTATTTATTCATTTTTAGAGGAGAGAGAGAGAGAGAAAGAGAGAGAGAGAGAGAGAAAGAGAGAGAGAGAAAGAGAGAGGAAGCATCAACTCCCATATGTGCCTTGGCCAGGCAAGCCTAGGGTTTTGAACCGGTGACCTCAGCATTCCAGGTCACAGTCCGATGCACTGTGCCACCACAGGTCAGGCCCAAAAGCAATCTTAATCACATGGAATCACATGGAAACCATGGAGTAAAATGATACAGAATTGAAAATTGAAGTTCTGAAAATACTAAATGAGATGTAAAAAAACACTAATAGGCAATTTAATGAGCTCAAAAAACAATTTAATAAACAAAATGAGTACTTCACCAAGGAGATTTAAACTTTAAAAACAGAGATAAAGAATACAATATGTGAATTTCAAAAGGAGGTAGCAAGTTTAGCTAATAGAACAGGCCAGATAGAAGAAAGAATCAGTGATATTAAAGACAGGCAACTAGATATGTTACAGAAAGAGAAGAGAGAGAGTCACTAATTAAAAAAGAAAAGACAGAGCTCTGCAAGAATGTCTGACTCCATCAGAAAGAATAACATAAAATAATGAATGTATATAAAAAAGAGAAGGAGAAAGAAATGGAGAACCTATTCAAACAAATAAAGGATGAGAACCAACCAAGCTTATGGAAAGTTAGATCCTCAAAACCAAGAAGCAAACAGAATTCTGAGTTACCTCACCCCAACAGACATTCTTTAAGGCACATCCTAATAAAATTGTCAAAAACCAATGACAAAGAAAAAATCCTCAAGGCAGATAGGAAAAAAAAAAAAAGAACATAATATATAAAGGAATGTTCATCAGGTTATCATCAGACTTCTCAGCTGAAACTCTACAGGTCAGAAGAGAGTGGACCCAAACATTCAAAGTAATGAAGAAGAGAAATTACCAGCCAAGAATAATATATCAGTCAAACTTATCATTCAGATATAAAGGAAAATTAAAAATTTTGCAGACAGAAGCAGAGGGAATTTATCATCAGAAAACCCCTACTGCAGGAAATACTCAAGGAGGTAATTCAACCAGATACAAAGAACTAAACTAATCAAACTACAAGTAAAAGCTCCAACAGGTTACAGTAAAAACAAAGATAATGTTTGACAACAAATTATGAACATATGAACATTTTTCTCTTTATAACCTAATGGTAACTACCTACAAATAAAACACATAGCTTAAAGAAATAAGAAATGAGAAATAAGTATGGAATACCATCAAACAAAACAATTGATAGAAACAGAAAAGAGAAGAACCAAAGAAGAAACAGAGCAACCAGAAAAAAACAAACATAAAATGGCTATAGGAAATTCTCAAGCATCAATAATTATCCAAAATGTAAATGGAATGGACTCACCAATAAAGAAGCACAGAGTAGCAGATTGCATCAAAAATCAAAACCCAACTGAATTCTGCCTTCAAGAGACACATCTAAGCTGCAAGGACAAAAGTAGACTCAAAGTGAAAGGTTGGAAAACAATTCTCCAGGCAAATAATACCCAAACAAAAGCAGGGGTAGCCGTACTCATATCTGACAATGTTGACTTCAAGACAACAAAGGTAACCAGATACAAAGACGGACATTTCATAATGATAAAGGGGACACTGTATCAAATAGACCTACATTTCTTCATATATTTATACTAAATGAGGGAGCACCAAAATATATAAGTCATTTACTAACTGACCTAAAAGTAAAAACAGACAAAAATACAATTATACTTAAAGATTTCAACACATCATTTATGGCTTTAGCTAGATCATCCAAACAGAAACTCAATAAATAAATATCAGCTTTAAATGACACACTAGCCTGACCGGGTTGTGGTGCAAAGGATACAGCATTGACCTAGAAGACTGAGAATCCAGGTTTGAAACTACAAGGTCACCGTTGGAATACAGGGTAATCTGGATTGAACATGGGCTCACCAGCTTGAGCATGGGGTTGCTGGCTTGAGAGTAGTTTCACAGACATAACCCCATGGTCTCTGCCTTAAACCCAAAGGTCACTGGCATAAAGCCCGAGGTCATTGGCTTAAGCTTTATGTTGCTGGCTTGAGCAAGGGACCATAGGCTCAGCTGAAGCACCCTGGTCAAGGCACATATGAGAAAGCATCTGCAAACAATTAAACTGCTGCAACTACAAATTGGTGCTTCTCATCTCTCTCCCTTCCTGTCCTATATCTCTGTTCACCCTCCCTTTCTCTTAAAAAAATAACAAACAAACAAAAATAAAAATATAAAACAAAACAAAACTATGCACTAGACCAAAAGAACATAATAAACATTTCTAAGACACTTCATTCCAGAATATCAGGTTATATTCTTTTCCAGTGTGCATGGGTCATTCTCAAAGATAAATCATTAGGCGGGACACAAAAATAACATCTACAAATTTAGGAAGATTAAAATTATACCAAGCATATTTCCTGACCGTAGGACTTCGAAAGTAGAATGTGAAAATTAAACAGCATACTTCTAAAAAGTAACTGGGTCAAAAAAATATGACATATCAAAATTTCTGAGATGCAGTGGAAGTAATAATAAGAGAGAAGTTTATATCATTACAGGCTTATATCAAGAAACAAGAGAGATTCCAAGAAAACAACCTAACATCACATCTTAAAGAACTAGAAAAAGAAGAACAAATTAACCCAAAGTCAGCAGAAAATAGTAAAAATTAGAGCAGAACTAAATGGAATAGAGAAAAACAATACTATAGAATAATTAATATAACAAAGAGCAGGTTCATTGAAAAGATCAATAATATTGACAAACCCCTAGTTAGACTATAAAAAAAGAGAGAAATGATTCATATAAATAGTATCTGAAATGGAAGAGGAGAAATTACTACAGACATCATAGGTATACAAAGGACCATACTAGATTACTATGCAAGAGTATATGCCACTGAATTTAACAATCTAGAAGACATGGATAAGTCCCTAGAACTATATAATATTCCTAAACTGAGTCATTAAGATATGAATACCTAAATAGACACAAAAGCAGAAAGGAAATAGAAGCAACTATCAAAAACCTTCACCAAAATAAAAATTAGGACCAGATAGCTACACTAGTGAATTCTATCAAGCACTCAAAGAAAATTTGGTACCTCTTTCTCAAGTCTTTCAAAAAATAAAAAAGAAGCCATACTTCTTAACACATTTCATGAAGCACACATAACCCTGATACCAAAACCTAACAAGGACAACACACACACAAAATAAGTACAGAGTAATATCTCTAATGAATATTGATGCAAAAATCCTAAACAAATACTAACAAATTGAATACAACAATACATTAAAATATAATACATCATGATCAAGTGGGATTCATTCCAGAAGCACAAGGATAGTTCAACATATGAAAATCAATCAACGTAATACACCACATCAACAAAACAAGGAACAAAATTATATGATCCTATCAATAGATTCAGAAAAACATTTGATAAGATACAACATCCATTAATGTTTAAAACACTCAATAAAATGGATATAGATGGAAAGTACCTCAAAATAATAATGACCATATATGACAAACCATCAACTAATATACTAAATGGTGAAAAAATTAAGGCTTTTCTTATAAAATTAGGAACAAGGCAATGCTGCTCACTCTATCCACCCTTATTTAACATAGTTCTGGAAGTTTTAGCCAGAGCAATCAGGCAAGAAAAAGAAATAAAGGCATCCATATTGGTAAAGAAGAAGTAAAGGTATCACTTTTTGAAGATGACATGATCCTTTATATAGCAATCCCCAAAGACTCCACTAAGAAACTTTTAAAACAATAAATCAATATAGTAAATTTTCAGGAAATAAAATCAGTATACAAAAGTCTACTGCTTTAAAATATGAATTAAGAAAACAACTTCTTTTACAATTACAGCAAAAAAATAAAGTACTCAGGAACAAACTTGATAAAGGATGTGGAGGAACTATATACTGAAAACTACAGAGATGACATCAGAGTAATGGCAGGGTAGGAAGCGATACTGATAAATCTCCCCCAAACCTCAACAAGATCTTCAACCAGAAACAGAAAAACCTATCCTTGGAGCCTCCAGATGTTTCGCAATACACCCAAAGGTATGATCGAGCGAAAAATTGGCTAAATATATAACCAAACCCCGAAGGATTTAGGGGGTAAGAAATGCTCCACCTTCCTCACTAACCTAAACAGGGCGGTTTTCACTGGAAACTGAGAATATAGAAACTAAGGTGGGCAAAGGGGGTGAATAGATACAGGCGGCGGCACAAACGGCCGAACCAGGCTGTGGCACGGAGATCCAAGCCGAGGAAAAACTGTTCCTGTGACAACCCGGGCAATACAGCTAACACTCGCGCCAAACCCAGACAAAGAAAGACAAGCGGGGCAACCATTTTACCTGATCCCCTCGTCGGTGCATAGTGGGTGAGAGATTCCTTCCAAAGCCCTGGGAGGGTGTGCCTGTGTTACTCCACAGAGAGGCAGAGTCAGAGGCCTTTGTGTGGGCCGAAAGCCTCCGGGCTGTCCCAGCACCCTGGGAGAGCCGCACATGGGGAGGGAGCGAGAGCTAATTCCAACACTGGAACTTTTCAGTGCGGGCGGGAGGTTTCACTCAGAGGGCAAGACTCCGGCCTCACATCCTGGTCTGCGTGCACGGAGAGTGGGCAGGAGACTCCTCCCAGCACCTCGGGAGTGGGAGCCCGTGTTGTCCCATGGAGGGGCAGAGTCAGGGGCCTTTGTGTGGGCCGAGGGGGGAGTCTCAGGTCGCCCCAGTGCCTTGAAAAAGCCGCACACAGGGACGGAGCGAGACTCAATTCCAACACTGCAACTTTTCAGTGTGGGCGGGGGGGTTTCACTCAGAGGGCGAGACTTCCGGTCTAACATCCTGGTCTGCACGCGCAGATAGTGAACGAGAGTTTCCTCCAAGTGCCCCAGGAGTGGGTGCCCACCCGTGTTACCAAACAGAGTGGCAGAGCCAGAGGTCTTTGAGTAGGTGGAAGCCCCGGCTGATTATGCTAGCAGCTCTGACTGACTGAGCCTTACCCAGAGCCCTGTGCTGAGTGGGAATAGAGTGGGAAGTTGCCAGCTCTTTGAGCCTCTTACTATCCAGGCAGAGGCAGCAGCAACCCCATAGCTGGATTCCCAGGCTACTAATTGAGGAAGGAAAGACTAGGAGAGAGGCTCCAGGAACACGGACTCTCTCACTGTCGGAGCCTATAAATGCTAATGAGCCTCAACTGCCGAGACTGAAGCACAATACATGACATCGCCATAGAGACTTATCAACTGCAAACCTCTACCTGAGCATGCCAAAGGGGCACAACCTGGGGTACAGAGTCACCGACCAGGAAGAGGGAGAGAAAAGAAAAAGCAAGAAGATAACCTCTCAAAATCAGAATAATCCGCAGACTTTATAACCTATCCCATTTTATTATATTTGTTCGTTTGTTTCTCTTATCTTCATCCTTGATTTTTTTCTTTTTTTTTCCTCCTCCAATTTGATCGTTTAACTCTCTACCAGTCTTACTCTCTCCTCTCCTTGAACTACACTACCCATAAGTGTTACATCTCCCATTATCTTTTCTTTCCTCTTCCTTTCTCTCTATGAGGGTTGCACTCCAAAACCCTTAACTCTCTCTCTCTCTCTCTCTCCTCTTTTTTCTTTTTTCTTCTTTTAGTGGTTCCCTCTTTTTTTTCTCTTTCTTTTCTCCCTCTATATTAGTTTCTTCCTTTCTCCTTTACGTCTCCTCTCATTCAAACCTCAATAACGAACAAATTATTTTATCTGGGACTCAAACTTATGTTTGTGGCATTTTGGGGGGTTTTTACTTCACCTTTTTAACTCACTAGCAGTGCTCCCATTCCTGGCTCTCCATTTTATCAAGCTCTTGTTCCACAAAATACTATAGTAATTTTTTAATTTGTCCCCCCATTTTCCTGTTTCCCTCTTACTCCTCTCATCATAACTCTTAGTCAATCAACACCTAAACGCAAATCATTTTATTCTTGATCCAAATTTTTTCATTATCTGCTTTTTGTGGGTCCATACCCCCCTTTATTTATTTTTTATTTTATTTATTTATTTTTTTCTTGCCCCTTTATTACTTTTTCCCAATTCAGGCCCTCCATTACAGGCATTGTTTGTTCTATTAAATACAATATAATTCACAGTTCACCAAAAGATTTTCTCAAGAAAGATGGGAGAGGAGAGGAGAGGAAAAAAGGAGGGGGGGAATAATTTCTTTTTTTTTAATTTTTATTTTATTTTATTTTTCTTTATTTCATTATTAATTTTTTTTAAAAAAACCCACAATTTTTTCGATTTTTTATTTTTTTAACTTTTTATTTTTTATTAAATTTCATTAATACTATCAACAAAACCACCCTCAGATGCCATTAAGGAAGAGAACATCGAATATCATGGATACAAAAGAAAGAGAGGTAACACAGATAGATGAGGGAAAATCTATGGAGAGAAAATTTAATATATTGGAAACCTTGGAGTTAAATGACAGAGAATTCAAGATAGAAATCCTAAAAATACTCAGAGATATACAAGAAAACACAGAAAGGCAATTTAGGGAGCTCAGAAAACAACTCAATGAACACAAAGAATATATGTCCAAGGAAATTGAAACTATAAAAACAAATCAAACAGAGATGAAAAACTCAATTCACGAGCTGAAAAACGAGGTAACGAGCTTGGCTAATAGAACAGGCCAGATAGAAGAGAGGATTAGTGAAATAGAAGACAAGCAACTTGAGGCACAACAGAGAGAGGAAGAAAGAGACTCAAAAATTAAAAAAAATGAGATAGCCCTACAAGAATTATCTGACTCCATCAGAAAGAATAACATAAGAATAATAGGTATATCAGAGGGAGGAGAGAAAATAAATGGAGAACATACTCAAACAAATAATAGATGAGAACTTCCCAAGCCTGTGGAAAGAACTAAAGCCTCAAATTCATGAAGCAAACAGAACTCCAAGTTTTCTTAACCCCAACAAACCTACTCCAAGGCACATCATAATGAAATTGGCACAAACCAATGGCAAAGAAAAAATTATCAAGGCAGCCAGGGAAAAGAAGAATACAACATATAAAGGAAAGAGAGGAACTTTCAGCCACGAATACTTTACCCATCAAAGCTATCCTTCAAATATGAAGGAGAAATAAAAACATTCACAGATACAGAAAAGATGAGGGAATTTATCATCAGAAAACCCCCACTCCAGGAATTACTAAAGGGGGTTCTCCAATCAGATACAAAGAACAAAAAAAACATAAAGTCACAAGTAAAAGCTCCAAGAAGAACACAATAAAACCAATTTTAACTGTGACAACAACAAAAAGAAAGGGGGGAGAGGATGGAGATTAACAGTAGCAAAGGACAATGGAGTGCAAAAGTACTCACAATAGTGCACCACAATGAACAGGGTAGGAACCCTTTTCATTGCCTAAAGGTAACCACCATTGAAAAAACCACCACAGAAGCACATGAGATAAAAAACATAGCAACAGAGGAAAGATGTATGGAATACAAACAAATAAAAACAAAAGATAGAAAAACGAAAGAGAAGGATCAAACAAGACACAAAACTAACAGAAAGCAATCTATAAAATGGCAATAGGGAACTCACAAGTATCAATAATTACACTAAATGTAAACAGATTAAACTCACCAATAAAAAGGCACAGAGTAGCAGAATGGATTAAAAAAGAAAATCCAACTGTATGCTGCCTACAGGAAACTCATCTAAGTAACAAGGATAAAAATAAATTCAAAGTGAAAGGCTGGAAAACAATACTCCAAGCAAATAACATACAAAAAAAAGCAGGCGTAGCAATACTCATATTGGATAATGCTGACTACAAGACAACAAAAGTACTCAGAGACAAAAATGGCCATTTCATAATGGCTAAGGGGACACTGAATCAAGAAGACATAACAATTCTTAATATATATGCACCAAACCAAGGAGCACCAAAATATATAAGACAGCTACTTATTGACCTTAAAACAAAAACTGACAAAAATACAATCATACTTGGAGACCTCAATATACCACTGACGGCTGTAGATCGGTCATCCAAACAGAGAATCAACAAAGATATAGTGGCCTTAAACAAAACACTAGAGCAGCTGGATATGATAGACATCTACAGGACATTTCATCCCAAAGTGACTGAGTATACATTTTTCTCCAGTGTACATGGATCATTCTCAAGAATTGACCATATGTTGGGCCACAAAAACAACATCAGTAAATTCAGAAAAATCAAAGTTGTACCAAGCATATTTTCTGATCATAAAGCCTTGAAACTAGAATTCAACTGCAAAAAGGAGGAAAAAAATCCCACAAAAATGTGGAAACTAAACAACATACTTTTAAAAAATGAATGGGTCAAAGAAGAAATAAGTGCAGAGATCAAAAGATATATACAGACTAATGAAAATGACAGTACGACATATCAGAATCTATGGGATGCAGCAAAAGCAGTGATAAGAGGGAAGTTCATATCACTTCAGGCATATATGAACAAACAAGAGAGAGTCCAAGTGAACCACTTAACTTCACACCTTAAGCAACTAGAAAAACAAGAACAAAGACAACCCAAAACCAGCCGAAGAAAGGAGATAATATAAATCAGAGCAGAAATAAATGAAATAGAGAATAGTAAAACTATAGAAAAAATTAATAGAACAAAGAGCTGGTTCTTTGAAAAGATCAACAAAATTGACAAACCCTTGGCAAGACTTACCAAGGAAAAAAGAGAAAGAACTCATATAAACAAAATCCAAAATGAAAGAGGAGAAATCACCACGGACACCGTAGATATACAAAGAATTATTGTAGAATACTATGAAAAACTTTATGCCACTAAATTCAACAATCTAGAAGAAATGGATAAATTCCTAGAACAATACAACCTTCCTAGACTGAGTCAAGAAGAGGCAGAAAGCCTAAACAGACCTATTAGTAGAGAAGAAATAGAAAAAACCATTAAAAACCTCCCCAAAAATAAAAGTCCAGGCCCTGACGGCTATACCAGCAAATTTTATCAAATATTCAAAGAAGACTTTGTTCCTGTTCTACTGAAAGTCTTCCAAAAAATTGAAGAAGAAGCAATACTTCCAAACACATTTTATGAGGCCAACATAACCCTCATACCAAAACCAGACAAGGATGGCACAAAAAAAGAAAACTACAGACCAATATCTCTAATGAATACAGATGCTAAAATACTAAACAAAATACTAGCAAATCGAATACAACAACATATTAAAAAATTAATACATCATGATCAAGTGGGATTCATCCCAGAATCTCAACGATGGTTCAACATACGTAAAACGGTTAACGTAATACACCATATCAAAAAAAACAAAGAACAAAAACCACATGATCTTATCAATAGACGCAGAAAAGGCTTTTGATAAAATACAACACAATTTTATGTTTAAGACTCTCAACAAAATGGGTATAGAAGGAAAATATCTCAACATGATAAAGGCCATATATGATAAACCATCAGCTAACATCATATTAAATGGCACAAAACTGAAGGCTTTCCCTCTTAAATCAGGAACAAGACAGGGTTGTCCACTCTCTCCACTCTTATTTAATGTGGTACTAGAGGTTCTAGCCAGAGCAATCAGACAAGACAAAGAAATAAAAGGCATCCATATCGGAAAAGAAGAAGTAAAGGTATCACTTTTTGCTGATGATATGATCCTATACATCGAAAACCCCAAAGAATCCACAAAAAGACTACTAGAAACAATAAGCCAATACAGTAAGTTCACAGGATACAAAATTAACATACAGAAGTCCATAGCCTTTCTATATGCCAACAATGAAACAATTGAGAACGAACTCAAAAGAATAATCCCCTTCACAATTGCAACAAAAAAAATAAAATACTTAGGAATAAACATAACAAAGAATGTAAAAGACTTATATAATAAAAACTATAAACCATTGTTAAGAGAAATTGAGAAAGATATAATGAGATGGAAGAATATTCCTTGTTCTTGGTTAGGAAGAATAAATATAATCAAGATGGCTATATTACCCAAAGCAATATACAAATTTAATGCAATTCCCATCAAAATTCCAATGACATTTTTTAAAGAAATAGAGCAAAAAATCATCAGATTTATATGGAACTATAAAAAACCCCGAATAGCCAAAGCAATCCTAAAGAAAAAGAATGAAACTGGGGGTATTACAATACCTGACTTCAAACTATATTATAGGGCCACGACAATCAAAACAGCATGGTATTGGCTGAAAAATAGACACTCAGACCAATGGAACAGAATAGAAAGTCCAGAAATAAAACCACATATATATAGTCAAATAATTTTTGATAAAGGGGCCAACAACACACAATGGAGAAAAGAAAGCCTCTTCAATAAATGGTGCTGGGAAAACTGGAAAGCCACATGCAAAAGAATGAAACTGGACTACAGTTTGTCCCCCTGTACTAAAATTAACTCAAAATGGATCAAAGATCTAAACATAAGACCTGAAACAATTAAGTACATAGAAGAAGACATAGGTACTCAACTCATGGACCTGGGTTTTAAAGAGCATTTTATGAATTTGACTCCACAGGCAAGAGAAGTGAAGGCAAAAATAAATGAATGGGACTACATCAGACTACGAAGTTTTTGCTCAGCAAGAGAAACTGATAACAAAATAAACAGAAAAAGCCAACTAAATGGGAAATGATATTTTCAAACAACAGCTCAGATAAGGGCCTAATATCCAAAATATACAAAGAACTCATAAAACTCAAAAACAAACAAACAAACAATCCAATAAAAAAATGGGAAGAGGACATGAACAGACACTTCTCCCAGGAGGAAGTACAAATGGCCAACAGATATATGAAAAGATGCTCATCTTCTTTAGTTATTAGAGAAATGCAAATCAAAACTTCAATGAGATACCACCTCACACCTGTTAGATTAGCTATTATTAACAAGACAGGTAATAGCAAATGTTGGAGAGGCTGTGGAGAAAAAGGAACCCTCATACACTGTTGGTGGGAATGTAAAGTAGTACAACCGTTATGGATGAAAGTATGGTGGTTCCTCAAAAAACTGCAAATAGAACTACCTTATGACCCAGCAATCCCTCTACTGGGTATGTATACCCCCAAAACTCAGAAACATTGATACGTAAAGACACATGCAGCCCCATGTTCATTGCAGCATTGTTCACAGTGGCCAGGACATGGAAACAACCAAAAAGCCCATCAATAGATGACTGGATAAAGAAGATGTGGCACATATACACTATGGAATACTACTCAGCCATAAGAAATGATGACATCGGATCATTTACAGCAAAATGGTGGGATCTTGATAACATTATATGAAGTGAAATAAGTAAATCAGAAAAAAACAGTAACTGCATTATTCCATACGTAGGTGGGACTTAAAAGTGAAACTAACAGACATTGATAAGAGTGTGGTGGTTACGGGGGGAGGGGGAAAGGGAGAGGGAAAGGGGGAGGGGGAGGGGCACAAAGAAAACTAGATAGAAGGTGACAGAGGACAATCTGACTTTGGGTGATGGGTATGCAACATAATTGAAAGATAAGATAACCTGGACTTGTTGATCTTTGAATATATGTAACCTGATTTATTGATGTCGCCCCATTAAAAAAATAAAATTATAATTAAAAAAAAAGAAAACTACAAAGCATTATTAAAAGAAATTGAAAAAGACACAATATAATGAAAAAATATTCCATGTCCATGGATTTGAAGAATCAACATAGTTAAAATGGACATATTACCCAAAGCAATATACAAATTTATTGCAATCCCTATCAAAATCTCAATGTTATTTTTTAAAGAAATAGAACAAAAACTCACCAGTTTTGTATGAAACCATAAAAATCCCAAAATATACAAAGCAATCCTGAAAAAAAAAGAATGAAGCTGGAGGAATCATACTACCTTATTTTCAATTATACTACAGAGCCATGATAATCAAAACAGCATGGTATTGGCAGAAAAACAGACATATAGACCAATGGAACAGAATCAAGAGCCCAGAAGTAAAACTTCATATATATGGACAAATAATCTTCAACAAAGAAGAAAAAAACAACACAATGGAGAAAAAAAACCTCTTCAATAAATGACGCTGGGAAAATTGGAAAGCCACATGCAAAAGAATGAAACATGATTACTATCTGTCCCCTGCACAAAAATTAATTCAAAATGGATCAAAGACCTAAATGTAAGATCTGAAACAATAAATTACATAGAACAAAACATAGGTTCTAACCTGTTGGATGTTGGCCATAGAGAACAATTTATAAATTTGACCCCAAAGGCAAAGGAAGTAATGGGAAAAATAAATGAATGGAATTATATCACAACAAAAGAAAGCAACAACAAACAAAAAAGCAGTCAAGCAAATAGATGATATTTACAAACAACAGCTCCGACAAAGGATTAATATCCAAAATATATAAAGGACTCGCAAACTCAGCAACACACAAGCAAACAGTCCAATTAAAAAAAAAATGTGAAAAGGACCTGAACAGATACTGCTTCCAAGAAGACATACAAATGCCCAACAGATATATGAAAAAATGCTCATCTCCACTAGCTATTGGAGAAATGCATATAAAACTATAATAAGATATCACCTCACACCTGTTAGATTGGCTGTTATCAACAAGACTAATAACAAGACTGGCAGTGGATGTGGAGAAAAAGGAACCCTCATTCACTGCTGGTGGGAATGTAAACTAGTATACCCATTATGAAAGAAAGTATGGTGGTTCCTCAAAATATTAAGAATAGAATTACCATGTGACACTGCATTCCCTCTACTGGGTATCTACCTAAAAACTCAAAAATATTGGTATGTATAGACCACACACACACCCCCATTCACAACAGCATTACTCACAGTGACCAAGACATGGAAACAGCCAGAGTATCCTTTTTTATTTTATTTTTATTTTATTTTATTTTTTGTGACAGAGACAGAGGGACAGATAGGGACAAACAGAAAAGGAGAGAGATGAGAAGCATCAATTCTTTGTTGCGGCTCCTTAGTCTCCTTAGTTGTTCATTGATTGCTTTTTCATATGTGCCTTGACCAGGGGCTACAGCAGAATGAGTGACCCCATGCTCAAGCCAGCAACCCTGGGCTCAAGCCAGTGACCTTGGGCTTCAAGCCAGCAAGCTTGGGCTCAAACCAGCAACGACGGGGTTATGTCTATGATCCCATGCTTAAGCCAGCAACTTTGCACTCAAGATGGTGAGCCCGCGCTCAAGCTGGTGACCTCAGAGTTTTGAACCTGGGTCCTCTGTGTCCCAGTCCAATGCTGAATCCACTGTGCCACTGCCTGATCAAGCCAAAGTTTCCTTTGATAAAAGGTTGGATAAAGAAGATGTGGGTGACGTCACGGAAATGGCGCCGTGAGCAGCGCGTCCGACAGATCTCCCCAAAATCACAACAAATTTATCAACTAGAAACAGGAAAATTTATCTTCGGAGCATTCCGGAGTTCCACACAAACTGAAAGCGAAAGGACTGTTATCACTTGAATCTGAGAGACGAGGGTGTGGAGGAAGCTACCGCAGGGACGTTCATTCAAGCCACGAGGAAGTGCGCCTGTGGTGAGTCAGCCCGCACTTGGGAGCCTCGAGCCGCCGCGGCTAGCCGCCACCGCGAGCCGCCGCCGCGAGCAGCGCCTGGGTTGGTTGCAGAGCGAGCACCGCCGCCGCGAGCAGCCGCGAGCAGCGCCCGGTCCGGTTGCAGACCGAGCACCACTAACGTTCCCAGCGGCCCGCGCACGGGGAGCAGGAGAGGCCCCAGGGCGGTATTCCCTACTTGGGAGATTCTCTCTGCGGGCGGGGCTCCTCACCCAGCCATTCAAGCTAACAATCAAGCGTTGGGGGAGGGGCGCGCGCAGGCAGCCTGAAATACCTTCGGGAGCACAGCTGCGACCCAATTATTGAAATTAACTTAACCCGTGAAATCTGCGCACCCTCGGTTCTAATTGATAAGATCTCTCTCAGTTCACCGACCCAAGACAAGAGGCGTGATATTTTTTAGTGCCTCTCGCTAAAGGGACGGGGGCAACTTCTGATTGATAGAGCCTCCATATTCAGGGATAAACGCTAACAAGAAGGACTTGGCAGATAATAAGATCTATACTACACTAGTCGCAAGCAGAGACTAGTGCCTCTTCTTCCCAGCCAAAACAGGCTACAAAGTGTGGAAAGCCTGGGTTGAGAGGTCCAACTGAATGCTAGGCGCTGAACAGTCACCTTGACAACAACTGACTCCCACCCCCGCCTGATTACACTGGAGGCCCTGACTGCCAGAGCCTTTCCCAAAGCCTTGCACTGAGTGGGGATAGAGTGGGGATTTCCCAGCTCTTTGAGCCTCTTACTCCCCAGGCAGAAGCAGTGGCAGCCTTATAGCTGGATCACCAGGCTGCTAATTCAGGAAGGGGGGACTAGGAGAGAGAATCCAGGAAAGCAAACTCTCTCATCGTTGGACCCTGCAAACGCCAACAAGCCTTGACTACCAGCAAGACTAAAGCCAGTTATATGACATTGCCATAGAATCCCATCAACTGCAAATCCCTACCTAAGTGTGACACAGGGGCAGAGCCTGGGGTACAGAGTCACCGACCAGGAAGAGGGAGAGAAAAGAAAAAGGAAGAAGTTAACATCTCAAAATCAAGAAAAATCCACAGACTTTACAACTTGTTCCACTAATTTTTTTTTTGTTGTTGTTGTTGTTTGTTTCTTCTATCTTATTGCCTTTATTTCCTCCACCTCGGTCCTTCTATTCTCTGCCCATCTTATGCTTCCCTTTTCTTGAACTACACTACCCATAAGTGTTACATTTTATTTCTCTTCTTCATCCTCACCCTCCTTTGGGGTTATACTCCAGGACACTTAACTCTCACTCTCTCCTCTTTTGTTTTTTTTTTTGTTTGTTTGTTTTGCTTTATTTTGTTGTTTTCTCTTCCTTTTTTATTTCTTCCTTCGTTTTTCTCTTTTTCTTATTTTTTCCTTTCTATTCATCTTTTCTTTTCTCGTTTTACTTTCCTCCCATTTAATCCTCAATCACGAACAAATTAGTTAATTTGGGACTCAAGGCTTTTTTTGGCTTTATTTTTCTTTTTCGCTTTTGTTTTTGTTTTTTTCTTGTTTGTTTATTTTTGTGGCATTTTGGGTCCTCCCAACCCAAGGTCTCCATTGTATTTGGTCTTCGCTCCACTTAATACAACAGATTTTTACTTATTATTTTTATTTTTTTCTTCGTTATTATTCCTTTTTTTGTCCTTTTTTCTGGTTCCCTCTTATCCCTCTCATTATATCTCTTAGTTGACCATCACCCGCAGGCAGATCATCTTATGCTTGTCTAAGATTTTCTTCCTTTTTTTTTTTTTTTTTTTTTTTTTTTTTTTTTTTTGCATTCAGTAGGTCCCTACTCCCCTTTTTTTTTTGCCCCTTGAACTCTTCACCGCAAACCAGGCCCTCCATTATAGGCACGATATTTCCCTGAGGAGGGGAGAGGAGGGAAAGAGAAGAAAGAAAAAAAGGGGGAAATAATAAATTATTGCTGCTTTTTTTTGTGGGGTGTTTTACCCTTTTTTTTTTTTTATTTTTTTTTTTACTTTTTACTCTTTATTAATTCTAATTAGTGCTATCAACAAGACCACCCTCAGATGCCAATAAGAAAGAGGAAATCGAATATTATGGATACAAAAGAAAGAGAGGTAACACAAATAGATGTGGAAAAATCTATGGAGAAAAGACTTAACATATTGGAAGCCTTGGAGCTAAATGACAGAGAATTTAAAATAGAAATCTTAAAAATACTCAGAGATATACAAGAAAACACAGAAAGGCAATATAGGGAGATCAGAAAACAACTCAATGAACACAAAGAATATATTACCAAGGAAATTGAAACTATAAAAACAAATCAAACAGAAATGAAAAACTCAATTCACGAGCTGAAAAACGAAGTAACAAGCTTAGCTAGCAGAACAACCCAGATTGAAGATAGGATTAGTGAAATAGAAGACAAACAACTTGAGGCACAACAGAGAGAAGAAGAAAGAGACTCAAAAATAATAAAAAACGAGAAAGCCCTACAGGAATTATCTGACTCCATCAGAAAGAATAACATAAGAATAATAGGTATATCAGAGGGAGAAGAGAAAGAAAATGGAATGGAGAATATACTCAAACAAATAATAGACGAGAACTTCCCAAGCCTGTGGAAAGAACTAAAGCCTCAAATTCAAGAAGCAAACAGAACACCGAGTTTTCTTAACCCCAACAAACCCACTCCAAGGCACACCATAATAAAGATGACACAAACCAATGACAAAGAAAAAATTCTCAAGGCAGCCAGGGAAAAGAAGAGTACAACATATAAAGGAAGGCCTATTAGATTATCATCAGATTTCTCAGCAGAAACTCTACAAGCTAGAAGTTTAAATATTTAAAGCCCTGAAAGAGAGGAACTTTCAGCCAAGAATACTATACCCATCAAAGCTATCCTTCAAGTATGAAGGAGATATAAAAACATTCACAAATACAGAAAAGATGAGAGAATTTATCAGCAGAAAGCCCCCACTCCAGGAAATACTAAAGGGGGTTTTCCAACCAGATTCAAAGAACAAAAGAAAACAACACCACAAGTAACAGCTCCACCAAGAACACAATAAAACCAAACTTAAACTGTGACAACAAAGGAAAAAAAAGGGGTAGAGGATGGAGATTAACAGTAGCAAAGGACGATGAAGTGCAGAAATACTTATAAGATAGGGTACTACAATGAATATGGTAGGTACCCTTTTCATTACTTAATGGTAACCACCCTAGAAAAAACCACCACAAAAACACATGACTTAAAAAAGGTAGCAACAGAGGAAAGAAGTATGGAACACAAACAAACAGAAACAAATGATAGAAAAACAAAAGAGAAGAATCAAACTAGATACAAAACTAACAGAAAGCAATTTATAAAATGGCAGTAGGGAACCCACAAGTGTCAATAATTACACTAAATGTAAATGGATTAAACTTACCAATAAAAAGACACAGAGTAGCAGAATGGATTAAAAAAGAAAATCCAACTATATGCTACCTACAAGAAACACATCTAAGCAACAAGGTTAAAATCAAATTCAAAGTGAAAGGCTGGAAAACAATACTCCAAGCAAACAACACCCAAAAAAAAGCAGGTGTAGCAATACTCATATCTGATAATGCTGACTACAAGACAGAAAAAGTACTCAGAGACAAAAATGGTCACTTCATAATGATTATGGGTACACTGAATCAAGAAGACATAACAATCCTTAATATATATGCACCAAACCAAGGAGCACCAAAATATATAAGACAGCTACTTATTGACCTTAATACAAAAACTAACAAAAATACAATCATACTTGGAGACCTCAATACTCCGCTGACGGCTCTAGATCGGTCATCCAAACAGAGAATGAATAAAGAGATAGTGGCCTTAAACGAAATACTAGAACACCTGGATATGATAGACATCTACAGGACACTTCATCCCAAAGCGACAGAGTATACATTTTTCTCTAG
The DNA here is from genome assembly GCF_036850995.1 of Saccopteryx leptura. Lineage (NCBI taxonomy): Eukaryota > Metazoa > Chordata > Mammalia > Chiroptera > Emballonuridae > Saccopteryx > Saccopteryx leptura. The sequence goes on along the minus strand of NC_089507.1, from coordinate 105,505,734 downwards.
TGTACATGGAACATTCTCAAGAATTGACCATATGTTGGGCCACAAAGACAATATCAGCAAATTTAGAAAAATTGAAATTGTACCAAGCATATTTTCTGATCATAAAGCCTTGAAACTAGAATTCAGCTGCAAAAAAAAAGGGGGAAAAACCCACAAAAATGTGGAAACTAAACAACATACTTCTAAAAAATGAATGGGTCAAAGAAGAAATAAGCGCAGAGATCAAAAGATATATACAGACAAATGAAAATGAAAATACGACATATCAGAATCTCTGGGATGCAGCAAAAGCAGTAATAAGAGGAAAGTTCATATCACTTCAGCCCTATATGAACAAACAAGAGAGAGCCGAAGTAAACCACTTAACTTTACACCTTAAGGAACTAGAAAAAGATGAACAAAGACAACCCAAAACCAGCCGAAGAAAGGAGATAATAAAAATCAGAGCAGAAATAAATGAAATAGAGAACAGAAAAACTATAGAAAACATCAATAAAACAAGGAGCTGGTTCTTTGAAAAGATCAACAAAATTGACAAACCCTTGGCAAGACTCACCAAGGAAAAAAGGCACAGGACTCAAATAAATAAAATCCAAAATGAAAGAGGAGAGATCACCACAGACATCATAGATATACAAAGAATTATTGTAGAATACTATGAAAAATTATATGCCACCAAATATAACAATCTAGAAGAAATGGATAAATTCCTAGAACAATACAACCTTCCTAGACTGAGTCATGAAGAAGCAGAAAGCCTAAACAGACCAATCAGCAGGGAGGAAATAGAAAAAAACTATTAAAAACCACCCCAAAAATAAAAGTCCAGGGCCAGACGGTTATACTAGTGAATTCTATCAAACATTCAAAGAAGACTTGGTTCCTATTCTACTCAAAGTCTTCCAAAAAATTGAAGAAGAAGCAATACTTCCAAACACATTTTATGAGGCCAACATAACCCTCATACCAAAACCTGGCAAGGATGGCACAAAGAAAGAAAACTACAGACCAATATCTCTAATGAATACAGATGCTAAAATTCTAAACAAAATACTGGCAAACGGAATACAACAACATATTAAAAAATAATACATCATGATCAAGTGGGATTCATCCCAGAATCTCAACGATGGTTCAACATACGCAAAACGGTTAACGTAATACACCATATCAACAAAACAAAGAACAAAAACCACATGATCTTATCAATAGATGCAGAAAAGGCTTTTGATAAAATACAACACAATTTTATGTTTAAGACTCTCAACAAAATGGGTATAGAAGGAAAATACCTCAACATGATAAAGGCCATATATGATAAACCATCAGCCAACATCATTTTAAATGGCATAAAACTGAGGACTTTCTACCTTAAATCAGGAACAAGACAGGGTTGTCCACTCTCTCCACTCTTATTTAACGTGGTGCTAGAAGTTCTGGCCAGAGCAATCAGACAAGACAAAGAAATCAAAGGCATCCGTATTGGAAAAGAAGAAGTAAAGGTATCACTTTTTGCTGATGATATGATCCTATACATCGAAAACCCGACGGACTCCACAAAAAGATTATTAGAAACAATAAACCAATACAGTAAGGTCGCAGGATACAAAATTAACATACAGAAGTCCACAGCCTTTCTCTATGCCAACAATGAAATATTAGAAAACGAACTCAAAAGAATAATCCCCTTCACAATTGCAACAAAAAAAATAAAATACCTAGGAATAAACATAACAAAGAATGTAAAGGACCTATATAATGAAAATTACAAAGCATTGTTAAGGGAAATCGAAAAAGATACAATGAGATGGAAAAATATTCCTTGTTCTTGGATAGGAAGAATAAATATAATCAAAATGGCCATATTACCCAAAGCAATATACAAATTTAATGCAATTCCCATCAAAATCCCTATGAGATTTTTTAAGAAATGGAACAAAAAATCATCAGATTTATATGGAACTATAAAAAACCCCGAATAGCCAAAACAATCCTAAGGAAAAAGAATGAAGCTGGGGGCATTACAATACCTGACTTTAAACTATATTATAGGGCCACAATAATCAAAACAGCATGGTATTGGCAGGAAAATAGACACTCAGACCAATGGAACAGAATAGAAAGCCCAGAAATAAAACCACATATATATGGTCAAATAATCTTTGATAAAGGGGCCAACAACACACAATGGAGAAAAGAAAGCCTCTTCAACAAATGGTGTTGGGAAAACTGGAAAGCCACATGCAAAAGAATGAAACTCGACTACAGCCTGTTCCCGTGTACTAAAATTAATTCAAAATGCATCAAAGACCTAAATATAAGACCTGAAACAATAAAGTACATAGAAGAAGACATAGGTACTAAACTGATGAACCTGGGTTTTAAAGAACATTTTATGAACTTGACTCCAATGGCAAGAGAAGTGAAGGCAAAGATAAATGAATGGGACTACATCAGAATAAAAAGTTTTTGCTCAGCAAGAGAAACTGATATAAAAATAAACAGACAGCCAACTAAATGGGAAATGATATTTTCAAACAGCTCAGATAAGGGCCTAATTTCCAAAATTTACAAAGAACTCATAAAACTCAACAACAAACAAACAAACAATCCAATAAAAAAATGGGAAGAGGACATGAATAGACACTTCTCCCAGGAAGAGATACAAATGGCCAACAGATATATGAAAAGATGCTCAGCTTCATTAGTTATTAGGGAAATGCAAATCAAAACTACAATGAGATACCACCTCACCCCTGTTAGATTAGCTATTATCAACAAGACGGGTAATAGCAAATGTTGGAGAGGCTGTGGAGAAAAAGGAACCCTCATTCACTGTTGGTGGGACTGTAAAATAGTACAACCATTATGGAGGAAAGTATGGTGGTTCCTCAAAAAACTGCAAATAGAACTACCTTATGACCCAGCAATCCCTCTACTGGGTATATACCCCAAAACCTCAGAAACATTGATACGGGAAGACACATGTAGCCCCATGTTCATTGCAGCACTGTTCACAGTGGCCAAGACATGGAAACAACCAAAAAGCCCTTCAATAGAAGACTGGATAAAGAAGATGTGGCACATATACACTATGGAATACTACTCAGCCAAAAGAAATGATGACATCAGATCATTTACAGCAAAATGGTGGGATCTTGATAACATTATAAGGAGTGAAATAAGTAGATCAGAAAAAAACAAGAACTACATGATTCCATACATTGGTGGAACATAAAAATGAGACTAAGAGACATGGACAAGAGTGTGGTGGTTACCAGGGGTGGGGGGAGGGAGGACAGGGGGAGAGTTAGGGGGAGGGGGAGGGGCACAGAGAACTAGATAGAGGGTGGCGAAGGACAATCTGACTTTGGGCGAGGGGTATGCAACATAATTTAATGACAAAATAACCTAGACATGTTTTCTTTGAATATATGTACCCTGATTTATTAATGTCATCCCATTACCATTAATAAAAATTTATTTTAAAAAAAAATAAGAAGATGTGGTACATATATACAATGGAATATTACTCAGCCATAAGAAATGATGACATATTGCCATTTATGACAACATGGATGAACCTAGAACATTATACTGAGTGAAATAAGTAAATCAGGAAAAGCTAAGAACTATATGATTTTGCATGTAGGTGGGCTATAAAGCTATGTGTAAAACTCATGGTTATAGATAACAATTAAGTGATTATCAAGGGGAAGGGTGTGGCAAGTGGGGAGTATAGAGGGACTAATATACAGTGACGGAAAATGACTTGACTAGCTGATGAGTACACAACATAATTAACAGTTCAAATGTCATAGAAATGTTTACCTGAGACCTATGTACTCTTATTGATCACTGACACTCTGTTAAATTTAATTTTCTAAATAAGATTTTTTTAAAACTTGTGGACATTTTTGATAAATAATTTCAAATTTTCATAGTTATGGGGACTAGCACCTTAAAATAAAGAATGTAAAGTGTCTTTGAACTAACCTCAATTCATTCAAGTTTCAAATGTCACAATGTAAGCATCTTCTATTGATTTTGTATCTACGTTATTCCCTTCTAATACAAAACAATCAACCCCTCAAAAACAATAAAAAATGTTGGCTTGCCAATGCGTTTAAAAATTCAGATATCCGCCTGATGTAAGTGGAAATGAAACTTGTTAGGAAGATAGTAAGTAGCTCACAGAACAGGTAGGAGGATTGAAGATCTAGACATAGGACAGTGTTGTTAGGAGTACTACTGAATTGATTTGATGAGTGCATATCTGCTACACACATTCCCAGTGCCCAGAGCATTAAACACTCTATGGTGCCACCGGCACCCTCCTCAAAATAAAGGAGGAAGGCACTTCATTGGAGAACACTCACTTATGTACTCAAAACCTAACTGCAGGGGAGGTTGGGAAAGGAAATATCTACCATGTTTGACTTCTAAAATGGCAGACAGGTTCTCCTTCCTATCAAGACTCATAATGCAAGGACTTCAGATGCAGGTTGACAAAGGAATGGAAAATATCCACTCTAAGAGGATATTTTGCAGGACCACAAGACACTCAAATACAGAGACACAATAGACTCTTCTCAAATTGTATTGCATTTCATTATTTATTTGCATCTTTTATTTTTTTCTTTTTAAAAAATCTATGGGGTAACACTGGTTAACAAAATTATACAGGTTTCAAATGCACAATTCTACAACACATCATGTGTACACTGTATTTGGTGTTCACTAACCCAAGCCAGGTCTTCATATACATATCACCGTTTATCTCCACTATACCTTCCTCCATTTCCTTCCCTAACGGCTCCCTCTAGCAATCACCACAGTTAACTTTTTTCCCTCTTTTCTCTTTTTCTTTATATTTTGCTTCTGTTGGCTCTACTAAATATTAGCTCCTCGAGGGTGCCAGCTATATCTCAATTACGCCTGTGTCTTTAGTGCTTTTGATATAGAATCTGACATTCTCAACTAATGGTTGTTAAGTAAATAGAAAAAATGAATTAATAAATGAGTGAGTGAATGAATGAATGCTATAAATAAGGACTCTTGCTTCACAGTGGCAATAGACCTAGGGTGGCCTGATGATATTTACCGTATTTTTTGCTCCATAAGATGCACATTTCTTCCTCAAAAGTGGAGGGGAAAATGCCCATGCGTCTTATTGAGTGAATGTTCTTTTTTTTTTTTTAGCTGCTTTGGGTTCCTGGACAACTAGAAGAGTATTTGAACATTAAAGTCTCTTCTCGGCCCTGGCCAGTTGGCTCAGTGGTAGAGCATCAGCCTGGCATTCAGGAGTCCCACGTTCAATTCCTGGCCAGGGCACACAGGAGAACCGCCCATCTGCTTCTCCACCCTTCCCTCTCTCTTTCCTCTCTGTCTCTCTCTTCCCCTCCCGCAGCCAAGGCTCCATTGCAGCAAAGTTTGCCCGGGCACTGAGGATGGCTCTGTGGCCTCTGCCTCAGGCACTAGAACGGCTCTGATTGCAACAGAGCAACGCCTCAGATGGGCAGAGCATCGCCCCCTGGTGGGCATGCCAGGTAGATCCCGGTCGGGCACATGCGGGAGTCTGTCTGACTGCCTCCCCGTTTCCAACTTCAGAAAAATACAAAAAAAAAAAAGAAGTCTCTTCTCATTTGTTAATAACAGTGCTAATGGTTGTTAATACTGCTGTTGAGTTTACATTATTGAAATATTAGTGTGGTATATTTTATTAAATAGTTTACCACACCATTTGTTCAAAATTTTTTTTCTTATTTTTCTCCTTAAAATCCTAGGTGCATCTTATGATCAGGTGCATCTTATGGAGCCAAAAAATATGGTAATTAAGTTTCTCAGTAGTTTCCTTGGCATGGTTGCCCACAGCAAAAGTGAGCCTTGAAAGTCCAAAGACTTTTTTGAAAACTTAATGGTGATAACTGTCATATCTGTGATGAGACAGAAATCTGGGATTTGAGCCCAGAAGTTTAGAAATGGAAGAATGAGAATCAATACAATGAGGACTGCTTGAAGCAGGCAGCTTCTCAAAAATATATGAATTTTCTTTCATTTCTGGTGGGGCTGCTTCTTGTTATCCCTTCTTAGACTCATTTATGTCAGAGTTGGCCCTCTGATAAAAATTAATGATTGATTCAAAAAAAATGATTCATTACACATTCAACCAAAAAGCCTGATTACAATGTGACTAATTGGTTCCTTTCTCTTCAAAGACAAAACCAGGACACATAAACTGAACTTTTGGGGGTCAAAGAAAGCAAATTAAATGACTTTGCAAATTCATCTGAGAAAGTTTTCTGAATGTTCTGATTAGATATTTTCAAGTATTACATCGTTCAAGATTAGACAGACTGAAAATAAGTTTTCAAGGGTGGCTTAAGTGTCATGTTAAGAGACCTTGAAAAAGAAATCTGTTATTCAAAGATTTTTATAAAGAAGATATAAAATCCATTAAACAAAATAATTTGTGAATCATATTTGGCTAAGCCTGGAAAATTGCTGTTGGGCAAATAAGTTTGCAAAGTTTGTGTTATTTGATTTTGCTCACTTTTATTGTTAAAAATGGCCACTGCCCATGTGAAATGGCTAATTACCTTCCTGCTTAGGAAGGGCCATTGTTATGCTAATGTTTTCTGGAGGAGGCTTTTTTGCACCAAAAAGTTTTAAGAAGAAAGGAGAAGAAGAAGATGGAAGAAGGAGGCCATGTTTTTGAGAGTGAGAGAAGGAAGCAGCCAGGATGGCAGCATGCTGAAGGAGAAGCCAGTTTATGCAGAGAGAAGGAGATAGAGAACCAGAGGGAATTGAGGCTGGTGGGGGGCCTTTGATTCTAGAAAAACTCAGAGAAGATTCTCCTGGTTGTGGAACCAAAGAATGTGTGAGTGGGTTTTGGAGCCCTCTGTGTGTTTGTGTTTATTCGCTGGCCGAGTGCTAAGCTAGAATAAAGGTATGGCCCATCAGTTTTCGGTTTTGCTGTTTCTTTACCATCTGTCTGAATCTAATTCATACATTGCTGTGATGGTGGTGACTACTGGCCATACAATTATAGTGATACTGTGAGAGTATTTTTAATCCACAGAAAATGTGTGTTTCCTTACTTATCTTGCTATAGCTTAAATGCATGTAAAATGCATGCTGCGTAGAAAATGCAACTACCAGCACAGTCTATATAGTTGGAAAGTAAGCACACAAAGAGAGCCTTGGAAATATATTTGTTAGTCTTTAATCTTAAAACATATTCTGCTGAATTATCCATTTAATTCTCATAGTTCTTTGTAGCCAACAAGTACAATAAAAAGATCTCAAAACTAAACTGAAGAACAGTTTGCACTTTCAGTCATATTCTATGTTGGTTTAATTTTGTAGGGTAAATGATTGTTGCTGTTTTTCCAAAATGAATGTGTGTGACTTCATAATTTTCTTCACAGTCAAAAAGAAAGAGAAGCTTTGGAAAATATGTTATGTGGAATTTATAGTCTGCTTAAACAGTCTACTTCCGGTTCGGTCCAGAAAACTTTAGTTCAGTGGCCTGAAAACTGTGACTCATGTATTGACATAAGAAGGTTCTCAGTGGTAGAAAAGTGGAAAAGAGAGGTAGCTGGTTATTTATTAGGATTGGATTTAAAAAAAATGAGAACCTGGTAGAAGTCTGACTTGCAGATACTTTGTCTAAATCTCTTCTTTTTTTCCTTATTCACTTTCTATTTTCTTGCAACGGGATTCTAGCCTTGGAGGATTTTTCAACCAATTTCAAATGATAGGTAGAGAGAGAATGGAGGCAGCAAACAATACTACTTTTCTATGGAATTTTGCTGCAAGAGGAACAGAGAAATGGGCATCTGCCATGAGGCATATGGAAGCATAAAAAGATTCTCTTTCTTTAAAGGAGAGAGAAGCAATCATTGTTGTGTTGATGTCTTTAAGTAGGGAAAGGAAATGGGATTCAAAATGCAAGTGGAAGTATTGGCTTCAGGTTGAAGAACAGAGTTCATCTATGGAAGCAAGAGGCAAGGCAGGATAGGAGCTGGTGAGAGCTCTACTCTGATTATTGCTCTTTTGTCAGGGAGATAGAAAATAAAGTGATCTGGAAAAAAAGAAAAGTACTTGGAGTGTGCTGAAGATTTGAGAAGAGATAAGTGTAAAATTGTCAGAGAAACAGAGAGAAAGTAAATGGACAGGAAATACAGCATTTCCTGGCATTGTTTGAGGTTGGTGGTCCACTTAGCAAGGCTGGGTTTTTCTTCAGCCAGGCTCAGCAGCACAAGGATAAATAAGCCTTGAACACGCCAAGTTTGGATTTAACGAGGACTGAGGTTTTACTATTGAGGATAGTGGAATGAGGCAGGGGCCAAGATAGCTAAGGGTTGTAAGCAGTGGAGTTGTAAGAATGAACCATAAAATCTAAGTTGGATAAGAAGAAAGATGAATACAAGACAGGCCAACAAATTACAGGACCCAGAGGCATGGAAGGATTTTTGGATAAAAGGTACAAAAGAATGTGAACTTCAAAGTAGAAGGTAATAGTAAAACAGTGAACACCAGAAACTGAGATATGGAGGCTGTGCAGTAATTGGTAATGACAAAGTCTAGAGAAGAGAACAAGGTCATTCATAGAAAAGCGATCAGATACTGAGAGGCCAGTATCTGATTATTATTTGGAATGATAATCTTATTATATATTAAAATCACTATGAATTATGAAAATAGCATTAGAGATAGCAACATGGATCACTTAGCTAAATTCCTCAAAAAATGAGAACAGAAACCTAGAATTTTATGATGGCTCAAACAAAGAAGGTTTTGTAGGTGATATGAACTCATTATGGCATGAGTTTGAAAATGGTGAGGATAGGTAATTATGGAGAATAGAGGAAGGATGATTTGAGAAGAGCAAGAAGATCCAACAGTACAAGGAGTATGAGAGCAAACAGCCACCTTCTGAGAGGCACAGAACAAGTGTTCTGGAGGACAGGCAGGTTTCATTCAAGGTGAGAAGGTAAAGAGAACATCAGAAATCAAGGTTGAAGATGTAAACTGTTTTGGTGCTGATGGACGATGAATTCCAAATGGTATAAGTAGGAGGATTTTGAACGTTGGGAATGTGCAGAAATAAGGTTAGGTTAAAGGATGCACAGACCATATTCAGAATCAGGGTTCAGATAATAAGGAAAGATATATGAACTTTTAGTCCCTTGTGGTGATTGAAGTAAATGGATGAGGAGTGTGATGAAAATGGATGAGGAGTATTAGCTAGTAAAGATTTCAGTGCTAGAAAAGGTCAATGTTGTCTCTCCAAGAGCACAGAAGGCTCTGTGGTGTGCCTTACTCCTGCCCATGTTAGTATAATGGCTTTTTATGCACCTCGTGCTGTTGTTGTATATCATCCTGGTCCACTGCATTTATAGCATCATATTGGTTACCTTTGGAGAAATGGAAAGCATCTTGAATGTCTCTATATAACATATAAAATTGGAAGTGATAACCTTAGTGATGTTTCTGGAGATCCAGTGGGGCATGTAGAGATTTTATCTCTAAGGAAAGAAAGCAGGCTGGACATCTTGAGCTTCTTACCCACCACCTGCTGAGTAACTTCAGATTTCAAAGATGGAATGGTCTTTCTCAGAGACTTTCATATACTCATTTACCTTTTTATGGGAGCCAGAGCAGTGACAGGCTCTCTAGGTAATCCAGGTCATGCCATTAACTGGCCTACTGCCATCAAGTCAGGTACAGTGTGTGTTATATGGTAAGCCCCAATAAAATAATTATAACGAGAGCTTTCGGGTTTGAGGAACTCACACAATACCTCTTTAATGCATAACTACTATCCTTTGGAGAAGTAGCTCTTAATTTGGACCTGAAATATTGTTAAGCAATACCTGGCATTCATGCAAATTGACCTGAGCATCATAGAGTGTGAGCTTTCCTTGTCTGCAGAGATGCAAACCTGGGTGTGCTCAGCAACACTTCAGTATTAAGTGGAAGTGGTATGTGTGAGACCAGATGCTCAGATGCCCTAAAATGCAAAAATATATTTCCTACAGTTTGCTCCTCCCACAAGCTTCTTTCCAATCATCTTCATTCAATCAATTCTTGGGGCTTTCTCATGCCCATTGACAGAGTAAGAATATTGAGAGCGTATGAAAATATTTGAGCTATGTTCAGTGAGGACCCTAAAATCTGTCTCCATTCACTCTATAATTCATGGAAATTCTTACTACTCTCCAGAAAATAAGCATGAAGCATAATTGTTGGCCTTAATTTCATATTATGTTATTTTTTTATCTTTTTATGTGTCTTCTCAAATAATTGAACAAAAACTTGGAAAAAGATATAGTCAATTCTCAATACAATATTTGTGGTCATTATGTTGTAGACATTTTCCACAAACACTGAATTAGTGTCTTTTGAGCCAGAACTCTCAGGAAAAATACAAGTTAGGTTTCCATGAGCCTAAGTAATGACATTTTCGTCAACCAATCAATCAATAAATAATCTTGGTTTATGTGTGTTCTGTTTAAAGACATTTTATTTAATATAGATAGCTAATTCGTTATCATTGAAATCACAGCCAACAGCACCATGCCTCATGACTCATTGAAGTTTATCTAGCTCACATATTTTCTCTGTAAGATGCATCACAGTCTTCTCATGCTTAGAAATATTAGCACTTTAGTACTATGGTGAGAGGCCATTTTAAAAAGTAAAATTATTCCTGGCCAGGGCACACAGGAGAAGCGCCCATTTGCTTCTCCACCCCTCCGCCGCGCTTTCCTCTCTGTCTCTCTCTTCCCCTCCCGCAGCCGAGGCTCCATTGGAGCAAAGATGGCCCGGGCGCTGGGGATGGCTCTGTGGCCTCTGCCCCAGGCGCTAGAGTGGCTCTGGTCGCAATATGGCGACGCCCAGGATGGGCAGATCATCGCCCCCTGGTGGGCAGAGTGTCGCCCCCTGGTGGGCGTGCCGGGTGGATCCCGGTCGGGCACATGCGGGAGTCTGTCTGACTGTCTCTCCCTGTTTCCAGCTTCAGAAAAATGAAAAAAAAAGTAATAAAAAGTAAAATTACCAACAAAAAGCATAACAATGTGTAAAATATACCACTAAGTAGACTGAAAAGTATATTTGTTAACAGTCTGAGAGCTGAAACAAGAGGGCAGAGCACCACCTTGGTCAACCTCAGGTGGCAACATGAGCATCAGAGGACTCAAACTTTTTGCCACTCAACAGTTGTCCATGATTGACTAGACAAATGTCTATTTGATTTGGGGATTTTACATAAATTTAAGTGAGAAGGAGAATTCAAAAATGCAAAAAGCTTCCAATAATGAGGATCAACAATATATTGTAAAAAAAAAAATCACTGGCAATGTGTTTGTGCTATTCCAGATACCTTCTCTGCGCAAGCTAAACTTTAGACAAGGCACTGCAGTTATCCCTCAGGCCACCCACATGGGAAAAATGATGTGAACACTCCTAGCATCACATTAACACAAACAAACAAGCAAACAAAGGCTAGTGGGGAATGTTACTATTTACTGGTTACTAGATGAAGAGAAAGGGAGAAGAAAGTGGTAACACTACTTTCTTGTGTTTCCTGTCAGCTACCAAACTAAAATGTTCTCAAAATCCTCTTCTTGGGTCTGATCTCCTCAGAAATGCATATTAGCTCTTTGTTCTTGTGCAAGATGACTTGATTTGCATTGGACTCTCTTTAGTAACTTGTTCTAAAGAGAAAGTGATGAGGTGGAACCTGGTCTCATCGTTCAAATATTTGTACCTGAGGGTCTGGCTTCATGCTTATAGAATTTGCTCCCCTACCCACACACTTCCACCAAGTCCTGTCCATCAGAAGGGGTGTGTTTTTAATTGGTCCTCATTATGGTAATAATACTAATAGCTAATGTATAATGAGAATTTACTACATGCCACATACTATGCTAAGCATTGTTTCATTTAATCATTATAATAACCTTATGAAATGTTAGTATCTTTATATAGTTAAGGAGGCTGAGGCTTATAATTGCATTTAGATAATTTTCTCAAGATCACAGAGCTATGTAGTGGTATAGCTAGGATAAGAACCTTGATGGAAGTATCCCAGTAAACACTAAGCTTGTTACTTCAGAAGCATTCTACATCAGCAAGGATAGACCAGGTTCTGCAGCAGTAACATGCAACCCCTAAAATCACAGTGACTTAAAAATTGCAGATTTCTTTCTCTGTATGCCACATTATGTTTCCATCCTGGATCAGCTGTGGGTCTGTGCTGTGCTACCTCCTTTCCAGACTGTTCCAGGCTGGTGGAGCAGTCACAATCTGGAATATTGCCAGTCACCAGAATAGAAGGAAAGGAAGTGTAGCAATATCACATTGGGTAAGAAAGCTTCTTTCTGCAAGTGGCATTACTGCTTCTGCTCACATATGATTGGCTAAAACAAGTCACATGACCAATACTAACTCCAAGGAGTCAGGGAAGTACAGTCCTACCAGGTCTAGAAGAAGTGAAATATGTGCTGAATAGCATTAGTGCCTGAAGATTTCTCAGAGAGGCAAAGGTTCTCATATCTGACTCAAACACTTTTGTGTTCTTAGAGGATGCATTCTATTCAGCTAGGAACTGGAACAATTTCTTCCTTCTTCTTCTTTTTCCAAGTGTGAGGAGGGGAGATAAAGAGACAGCCTCCCACATGCACCCCAACTGGGATCCATCCAGTAACCCCATCTGGGGCCGAAGCTTTGCCCATCTAGGGCCATGCTCACAACCAAACTATTTTTTTAGTGCCTGATGCAGTGGCTCCACAGGGCCATCCTCAGCGTGATGTGCTCAAACCAATCCAAGCAAGCCATGGCTGCAGGAGAGGAAGAGAGAGAGAGAGGGAGAGAAAGGGGAAGGGGGAGAAGGAGGGGTGGAGAAGCAGGTGGGCACTTCTCCTGTTTGCTCTTACTGGGAATTGAACCCAGGACATCATACATCGAGCTAACATTTTATGACTGAGCCAGATAACCAGGGCCTGGAACACTTTCATAGTCAGATCTTGCTGACCATAATATTATTTTTAAATAGTGAATGTATTTCTAAATCCTTATTTTAATTATATTATATTCTATTATATCATTAGTCCATTTACATTAAACAATACCCTACCTTCCGATATTTCAGTTGGTGTCCATTTTTCACTATTTTAACCCAGAGCAGATATATTTCCTATTAGGCCAGTGCATGTTTCTTCTTAATGGTTTAAATATTTGATGTTTAGCTACTAAACAAGCTTTTCTTGTCACAAATGTTGCAAATAGCTTTCATGATTTTCTCTTTGCCTTTTAAGTATAACTGTGGTAATTTGGACAAGGAAGTTTTTAAGAACTCTGTTGGAACAGCCACATAGGAGTAGATGAACACCCCATGTCCATCCTGTGCATCAAATCAATATTCAGAGCAAATGAAATCTGATTATGAGCTCTGGGGTCTTAACACCACATAGTCATCCTTATCTTCTAGCATTTTTGTTAGCCTTTTAAAATGGACTCCTTGGATGATCTGATCTCTATCCCTATAAACAGGAAAGAATAATAAATCAAATACATGAGAAAAAAACAAAACTTAATATTATTAAAGGAAAAAAAGAGAACACTAGGTTAGGAAGACAGATGGGAAGAATGGATAGCCCTAAACAATGGCAGATGCACTAAGATACAGATCATATTACATTTCTCCAGGTCATTTCTCCAATTATTTTTTCTTATATCTTAGTCTCCAGCATTCATGTTACTGTTTTTTGGCTTTAAGGCTCAAATTTCAAATGCTCATTTATGCTTATGTTAGCTGACATCCAAGAACAATTCTAATACTTTGTTTCTTGTTTTTCCATGAAAAAGCAAGTTTATTATCGTCTGTTAATGCAAAATGTCTTAAACTAATGCTTTTTTTTACTATCAATATAGCCATCAAGCATTGTGGAATTTTAAAAGACCTGGGGCATTAAACTTATTTGATGCTCTTTTATATCATTTGAATGTTTTATAAGTATTTCTGGTTATTTTTACAAGAAAAATTTGTATATGATAAATATATATAAATGACCTAAGGAAATAATTTTAATTAAGAACATTCTTAATTATTTTATATGATGCTAAGGAAATTCTAACGATAAACACAACTGGCTTTAGAGTAGGGTGGTGGTTTGCAGTAAAAAGAGAAGATATTTCTATGTTATTCTAAATGATAAGTTAAAGGGGTTTCAGAATTAAATAAAATTTTGATTTGGTCATAATTAATATGACTTTTTTTGAAATACATTACTTAGCAGTACTTTGTTCATGTTTTTTTTTTCTCAAAAAAAAAAAATGTTGGATTGATCCAGAGTCTCTATTCAAGAATTACATTATAGAATATAGTTTAAAAGTGAATTTGAGCCTTACCGGGTAGTGGTACAGCGGATAGGACATCGAACTGGGATCCAGAGGACCGAGGTACGAAACCCCAAGGTCGCCAGCTTGATTGCAGGCTCACCAGCTTGAGCACAGACAGGGTCGCTGGCTTGAGCGTGGGATCATAGACATGACCTCATGGTCACTGGATTGAGCTCAAAGGTCACTGGCTTGAAGCCCAAGGACACTGGCTTCAGCAAGGGGTCACTCACTCTACTCACTCACTCTACTGTAGCCTCCCCTGCCAAGGCATATATGAGAAAGCAATCCATGAACAACTGATGTGTTGCAATGCAGAATTAATGCTTTTCAGCTCTCTCCCTTCCTGTGTCTTTATCTGTCCATCCCTCTTTCTCTCTCTCTGTCTCTGTCACAAAAAAAAGTAAATTTGATTTAAGAGAAAAGCAAATTTCTCAGATGACTTAAGATATTAAATAGTCATTTATTTACAAATCACTGACATCAAAACGTACTGATATATTATCAACAAAGAAATGTAGAAATTATATTCTGATTTTTTAAAATACCTCTCGTTGGAAAAGTAAAATCAAATTATGTTTCCATCATAAGATGTAGGAGAGAAATATTCTATAGGTGTCATAAATGTTGTTCAACAGAAAACTTTTTAAATTGTCCCATAAATAAAAAAGATCTATTTTTAAAAAGATATTTGAATAAAAAAATAAGTCATCTCCAGAGAACTGTTTCATTACTAGATTCAACTTCTCCTGACCTTATGCTGATTATATGATAAAGTTTTATGAGGAGGTATAAAATTGTAGCGGTTACTCGGTGGAGGGAAGGGGGACCAATAGCAAATTGACTGCTAAACTACTCTATTTTAAATAGTAGCACAAAATTATGCAAAAGGATAAAAATCATAAATATTTTAGAACTCTGATTGATAGATATTTGGCACTATTTTGAGATATTAAAAATGGTAGTATATTTCTCTCCAGGCAAAAGCTATAACTTAAAGTTAAAATTACTGTAGCTACAAGTCTCAACTAAGCAAAGTAGTATTAGGTTCAAGAATCTTGAGGAACTATTTTATGTGTGTGTGCCACCCAAAAAAAATGTATTGTGCCCTGGCCGGTTGGCTCAGCGGTAGAGCATCGGCCTAGCGTGCGGAGGACCCGGGTTCGATTCCCGGCCAGGGCACACTGGAGAAGCGCCCATTTGCTTCTCCACCCCTCCGCCGCACCTTCCTCTCTGTCTCTCTCTTCCCCTCCCGCAGCCAAGGCTCCATTGGAGCAAAGATGGCCCGGACGCTGGGGATGGCTCTGTGGCCTCTGCCTCAGGTGCTAGAGTGGCTCTGGTCGCAACATGGCGACGCCCAGGATGGGCAGAGCATCGCCTCCTGGTGGGAAGAGCATCGCCCCATGGTGGGTGTGTCAGGTGGATCCCGGTCGGGCGCATGCGGGAGTCTGTCTGACTGTCTCTCCCTGTTTCCAGCTTCAGAAAAATGCAAAAAAAAAAAAAAAAAAAAGTATTGTACCCTTTCTTTTACTAGAGACCCATTGAATATAACTTAATGACATATCCTACTGAGACCTCTTGAGGCATAACTGACCATATATAACAGCAATACAATAATACCTCACAAACACAGTTATTTATCTAGAAACTTTAATTATCTAGAAAATAACTATCAAAAAGGTAATATAGTAATTGAATACCCAAGTTTTAGAGCTCTGTGCTCATTGAAGAAATCTTTAGGCATTTGCTCCTTGTACCTAGTAAAAACTTTAGACATGATTTTAACTGCTTTATTTATTTGCTTTCTCTGTCTATAGCAAACTAGAAGCAATAAATTAGAAGTTGGGGACATCAAAGGCATGAAAATGACATAAAAAACTGGTAACATAGCCTGAGTATAAAGGATGAGATAGAATAAAAGTTATAGCACAGGTGGTGAACAAATCGTGAGGTACAAGATGATGTATTATGGATGACTCACCTGAAACGTATGTAATGTTATTAATCAATGTCACCCCAATAAATTCTTTTGTTAATTAGAAAAATTGAATTTAATGAGGTGACATTGATCAATAAGAGTGCATAGGTTTCAGGCAAACATTTCCATAGCATTTGAACTGTTGATTGTGTTGTGTATGCATCATCCAAAGTCAAATCATTTTCTATCACTTTATAATTGTTCTCTTTACTCTCCTTCCCCCTACTCATCCCTTTAATCCCCTCCCCCAGTAACCACTTTGCTTTTATATATGTCCATAAATCTCAATTTTATATCCCACCTATGTGTGAAATCATACAGTTCTTAGCTTTTTCCGATTTACTCATTTCACTCAGTATAATGTTCTCAAGGCCCATTCGTGTTGTCATAAATGATAACATGTCATCATTTCTCATAGGTGAGTAGTAGTATATAGTATACATGTACCACATTTTCTTTATCCAATCCTCTATCAAGGGACATTTTGGCTGTTTCCATGTTTTGGTCACTGTGAATAATGTGGAGGTGTGTGTGTGTGTGTGTGTGTGTGTGTGTGTGTGTGTGTGTGTGTGTTGTATATCAAAGTTTTTGAGTTTTTAAGGTAGCTATCCAGTAGAGGAATTGCTAGGTCACATAGTAATTCCAGTCTTAATGTTTTGAGAAATATCCATTCTCTCTTCCATAATGGTTGTACTGGATGATGTCAGAGTAATGGCAGCGTAAGACATACTCCTGATATCTCCCCTTGAAATTTAAACAAATTGAACAACTATAATTCAGTGAAGAAATCCCATCTGGGCTCTCAAGCATGCTTAAAAGTTCCATGCATGGAATGGACTAAAGGTGGGATGGCTGTAAAGGGGAGGGGGTAGATAAAACACAATCTCACTGGGCTTTGGAGAGGAGAGGAGACAAACCTGAAGTGACTGGGTTTTATTTTTTTTCTCCAATGGACTATGGGGAGGAGGGAAGCTCAGGCTCTTTGGATTTTTTCTGAAGAGTATAGAGTGAGAAACTTGGAGTGACTGGGTCTTATTTTTCCAGGAGGAGTGGTGAGACAGGAGCAGAGGGGGAGATAAACCAAAGCAACCAGAGTACAGGGTCATGGCCAGTGTTCTCACAGTCTGCCTGCAGCCTATACTTGGCAGAGACAGAGAAAGCTAAAGTGTGGCTCCCAGCCTCCCAGGTCCTACCTCCCTCACCTTGCTAAGAGTGGCAGAGACAAACACCACAGTTAGCTCTCCAGAGAACAGAGGTGCTCCATGTTTGGTCTCCAGGTCTGTTGAGGTGTGAGAAGGCGTGAACAGAATCCTGAGATTGGCATTTTTAGAGTTCTAAAGCCCTCAGAACACACCCCATCCACCAATGTGACTGTGGTCCTGCCTACATCATTGCCACAACAATATCTCAGCAGACAGCTCAGAAACTTCACAGAGCTAAAAGTTATAATACAGCAACTCCTACTGGAAGAAACCTCTCAAAACTGAAATCTATCTTTCCTTTTTTCACCCTTTTCCCCTTTATTTATTCTTATTCCTTTTTCTCTTTTTTATTTTTATATTTTCCTTTTTTATTTTTATATTTTCTTATTTTTGTGGGTGTAGTTTTTTCTTTGCCTTTGATCTTCTTTTCTTTGTTTTTTTCTTTTTTACTTGTCATAATTTTTAAATTTTTTATTATATTTTTTTATTTTTTTAGTTGTTTTTGGTTAGGATTCTTAACAATACCACTCTCAAATGTAATAAAGGAAGAAGAAATTGAATACCATGCTACATAAGATAGGCGTATTTAAGATAGAAAAGGAAAATCTCTCCCCAAAAAATTCTCAATCAAATGAAAGCCTTAGAGTTAAATAATAGAGATTTCTAAATTGAAGTTCTGAAAATACTAAATGAAATGTGAGAAGACACAAATAGGCAAGATAATTAGCTAAGAACCAAATTAATGAACAAAATTAATACCTCACCAAGGACATTGAAACTTTAAAAACAGAGACAAAGAAGTCAATATGTGAATTGAAGACTGAGGTAGCAAGCTTAGCTAATAGAACAACCCAGATAGAGGAAAGATCAGTGACATTGAAGACAGGCAACTAGAGATACTACAGAGAAAAGAAGAGAGAGACTCATGAATTAAAAATAATGAGAGAGCTCTACAAGAATGTCTGATTCCATCAGATAAAAAGCAATTTAAGAATAATGAGTATATCAGAAGAAGACAGGGAGAAGGGAATGAAGAACCTATTCAAACAAAGAATAGATGAGAATTTTCTAAGCATATGGAAAGAGTTAGAGCCCCAAATATAAGAAGCAAACAGAAGCCGAGTTACCACAACCCAAACACACCTACTCCAAGGCATATCATAATAAAAATTATAAGAAATCAATGACAAAGAAATAATTCTCAAGGCAGCTAGGGAAAAGAAGACCATAACATATAAAGTAAACTCTATTAGGTTATTATCAGATTTCTCAGCAAAACTCTATAAGCCAAAAGAGAGTAGATCCAAACATCCAAAGCACAGAAAGAGAAAAATTACCAACCAACGATACTATATCCATCAAAGTTATCCTTTAAATATGAAGGAGAAATAAAAACTTTTCCAGACATACATAGCTGAGGGAATTTATCACCAAAAAACCCCCATTGCAGGAAATATTCAAGGTGGTTATGTGACCAGACACAAAGAACAAAACAAATCAAAACTACAATTCAAAGCTCCAACAAGGTCACAATAAAAACAAGGTTAATTTGTAACAATAACATAAAAGAGAAGAAGATAAAGATTTTCAGTAGCAAAGAAGAGAGTGCAAAAGCACTCATCTGACAGAGGACTGTTGCACATATTTACATTTTTCTCTTAACCTAATGATAACCACCCAGGAAAAAGTCACTACTGAAAAACACAGCTTAAGAAAGAAGAAGCAGGGAAAAGAAATATGGGATAACATCAAACAAAAACAACTGACAACCACAAAAGAGAAGAACCAAAGGAAACACAGAGCTACCAGAAAGCAGAACATAAATTGGCTATAGAAAATCCTCAAATGTCAATAATTATCCTAAATGTAAATGGATTGAACTCACCAATAAAGAGGCACAGAGTAGCAAATTGGAACAAAAAACAAAACCTAGCCATATGCTGGCTTCAACAGTCACATTTAAGCTACAAAGACAAAAGTAGATTCAAAGTGAAAGGTTGAAAATGATTCTCCAAGCAAATAAGATCCAAAGAATATCAGGTGTAGCCATACTCATATCTGACAAAACTGACTTCAAGACAGCCAAGGTAACCAGAGACAAAAATGAACATTTCATAATGATAATGAAGACATTGTATCAAGAAGACATAACACTTCTTACTATATATGCACCAAACCAGTGAGCACCAAAATATATGACATCTACTAATTGATCTAAAAATAGAAGCAGACAAAAACACAGTCATACCTTGAGGTTTCAACACAACACTGATGGATTTAGATAGATCATCCAAACAGAAAATCAATAAATAAATATCAGTCTTAAACAACATTCTGGACCAAATAGACATAATAGACTTTTATAGGACGTTTCATCCCAAAATGTCAGATTATACATTCTTCTTCAGTGTGTGTGGAACATTCTCAAGAATAGACCCTATGTTGGGCCACTAAACTAACATCAAATAATTCAGGAAGACTGAAAATACACCAAGCATTTTTTCTGATCATAAGGCTTTGAAATTAAGATTCAACTGTGAAAAGAAAATTTAAAAACCCATAAAAATGTGAAAATTAAATAACATACTTCTAAAACATGACTGGGTCAAAGATGAAATAAAAGTAGTGATCAAAAGATATATCCAGACAAATGAAAATGATAATGCGACATATCAAAATGTCTGGGATGTAGCAAAAGAAGTAATAAGAGGCAAGTTTTTTTTTTTTAACATTACAGGCTTATATCAAGAAACAAGAGAGACCCCAAGTAAACAACTTAACATCACACCTTAAGGAACTAGAAAAAACAGGAACTAAGGCAACCCAAAGTAAGCAGAAAAAAGGAAATAGTAAAAATTAGAGCAGAACTAAATGAAATGGAGAACAAAAAAAGCTATAGAAAAAATTAATATAACAAAGACTTGGTTCTTTGAAAAGATCAGTAAAATTATCAAACCACTGACTAGACTTACTAAGTAAAAAAGAGGAAGGACTCATATAAACCAAATCTGAAATGAAATGAAAAATTATCATAGTCATCATAGATATCCAAAAGATCATAGTAGAATACTATAAAATATTATATGCCACCAAATTCAACAAACTAGAGAAAATGGATAAATTTCTAGAAGTATACAATCTTCCTAGACTAAGCCACAAAGAAGTAGAAACCTTAAATAGACTGTAGGGAGGCAACAGAAACAACTATTAAAAACCTACCCAATGCTTGATCTCTGGTGGCGCAGTGGATAAAGCGTCGACCTGGGAACACTGAAGCTGCCAGTTAAAAACCCTGCACTTGTCTGCTCAAGGCATATTTGGGAGTTGATGCTTTCTGCTCCTCCCCCCTTTCTCTCTCTCTCTCTCTTTCTCTCTCACTCTCTCTCTCCTCTCTAAAATGATTAAATAAATTTTTTTAAAAAAAATTTTTTTTAAAAACCTACCCCAAAACAAAAGTCCAGGACCAGAAGGTTACAAAGGTTACAGTAGTGAGTTCTACCAAACATTCAAAGAAGATTTGGTACCTATCATTTCTCAAAGTCTTTCAAAAAATAAAAGAAACAATATTCCCCAACACATTTTATGAGGCCAACAAAACTCTCCTACCAAAACCTGGCAAGGAAAACACAAAAATAAAAACTGCAGACCAATATCTCTAATGAAAACAGATGCAAAAATCCTAAACAAAATACTAGTATATCAAATACTACAACAACACATTAAAAACATAACACATCACAATAAAGTGGGATTTATTCCAGGAGCACAAGGATGGTTCAACATATGGAAATCAATCAACATAATACACCACATCAACAAAACAAAGAACAAAAATTATATGATCCTAACAATAGATGCAGAAAAGGCATTTGATGAAAATACAACATCCCTTTATGTTTAAAACACTCAATAAAATCAAAATAGAAGTACCACAACATAATAAGGGCCTTATATAACAAACTATCAGCTAATATCATACTAAATGGTGAAAAGAATGATGGCCTTTCCTCTAAAATCAGGAATGAGACAAAGCTGCCCACTCTCTCCACTCTTATTCAAAATAGTTCTGAAGTTTTAGCCAGAATGACCTGCCAAGGGAAAGAAAAGGCATTTATGTCAGGAAAGAAGTAAAGGTATTGCCTTTTGCAGATGACATGATCCTGTATATAGAAAACCCCAATGAATCCACCAAAAACCTATTAGAAACAATAAACCAATACAGTAAAGTCACAGGATACAAAATCAATATACAAAAGTCTATTTCTTTTCTATATGTCAACAATGAAACTTTGGAGAGTGAACTAAAAAAAAAATTATTTTTACAATTGCAACAACAAAAAAATAAAGTTACCTAGGAATAAACTTAAAGGATGTGAAGGACCTATATACTAAACACTACAAAATGTTATTGAAAGAAATTGAAAAAGACACAATGAAATGGAAAAATATTCCATGTTCATGGATTGAAAAGATCAACGTAATTAAAATGGCCATATTACTCAAAGCAGTATACAAATTTAATGCAATCCCCATCAAAATTGCAATGTTTTTTTTTTGCAATGTTATTTTTTAAAAAAATAAAACAAAAAATCACCAAGCATGTATGGAACCATAAAAATTCCTGAATAGTCCAAGCAATCTTGAGGAAAAAGAAAGAAACCAGAGATATTAAACTACCTGACGTCAGATTATACTATAAAGCCAAAATAATCAATACTACTTGAAATTGGCAGAAAAACAGACATACATACCAATGAAACAGAATCAAGAGCCCAGAAATAAAACCACATAGATAGGGACAAATAATCTTCAACAAATGAGACAAAAACAGACAATGGAGAAAAGAAATCCTCTTCAATAAGTGGTGCAAGGAAAATTAAAAAACCAAATACTAAAGAATAAAACTTGACTACAGTTTGTCCACTTGCACAAAATTAATTCAAATTAATCAAATATCTAAATATAAGATCTGAAACAATAACTCACATAGAAGAAAACATAGGTACTAAGCTCATGAACCTTGGCCATAGAGAACAATTTATGAATTTGACCCCAAAGGTAAGGGAAGTGAAAGCAAAAATAAAAGAATGGGACTATACCAAACTAAAAAGTTTTGGTACAGCAAAAGAAATTGACAACAAAACAAGTAGGCAGTCAATCAAATGGGAGATGATATTTGTAAACAACAGCTCCAAAAAGGGGATAATATTCAAAATAGATAAAGAACTCACAAAACTCAGCAACGAACAAGCAAACAATCCAATTAAAAAGTGGAGAGAGAACCTGAACAGACACTTCTTCCAAGAAGACATACAAATGGTCAACAGGTATATGAAAAGATGCTCGTCTTCACTAGCTATTTGAGAAATGCAAATCAAAGCTACAATGAGATACCACCTCACACCAGTTAGATTGGCTATTATCAACAAGACAGATAATAATAAGTGTTGGAGAGGCTGTGGAGAAAAAGAAACCCTCAATACTGCTGGTGGAAATGCAAGTTAGTACAACCATTATGGAACAAAGTGTAATGGCTCCTCAAAAAATTAAGAATAGAATTACCGTATTAACCAACATTTCCTCTACTGGGTATATACCACCAAAATTCGAAAACATTGGTATGTAAAGACACATGCACCCCCATGTCATCGCAGCATTATTCACAGTGGCCAAGACATGGAAACCACCAAACTGTCCTTCAATAGAGGATTGGATAAAAAAGATGTGATACATATATACAATGGAATACTACTCAGCCATAAGAGATGATGACATAATGACATTTACGACATCATGGATGGACCTTATATTCATCCTTATCATGGATGAACATTATATTGAATGAAACAATTAAATCAGAAAAAGCTAAGAACTGTATGATTTCACATAGGTGGGCTATAAAACTCAGACTTATGGACATAGAAAAAAGTGAAGTGGTTACCAGGTAGAAGAGAACCTGGGGAGTGGGAAGGGGACTTGAATGAATGGGGAAGTGTGGACAGGGTGGGTTGAAAGGACTAAAAAGGGACAAATATAAGGTGACAGAAAATGATTTGACTTTGGTTGATGGGTATACAACATAATAAATAGTTCAACTGCTATAGAAATGTTCACCTAAAACCTATGTACTCTTATTGATCAATGTCACCCTATTAAAGTTAATTTTCTTAATAAAATCTTAAAATGATTAATAAAATAAATGGTTGTACCTGTTTACATTCCCACCAACAGTGAATGAGAGTTCTTTTTCTCCACAGCCTTTCCAACACTTGTTATTACCTGTTTTGTTGATAATAGCTGACGTAACAGGTATGAGGTGGTATCTCATTGTAGTTTTGATTTGCATTTCTCCAATAGCTAGTAAAGATAAGCACTTTTTCATATATCTGTTGGTCATTTGTATATCTCCTTGGAGGAAGAGTCAGTTAAGGTTCTCTCCCATTTTTTTTTTTTTTGTATTTTTCTGAAGTTGGAAACAGAGAGGCAGTCAGACAGACTCCCGCATGTTGCCCGACTGGGATCCACCCGGCATGCCTACCAGGGGCCAATGCTCTGCCAATCTGGGGCATTGCTCTGTTGTAACCAGAGCCATTCTAACACCTGAGGCAGAGGCCACAGAGCCATCCTCAGTGCCCAGGCCAACTTTGCTCCAATGAAACCTTGGCTGCGGGAGGGTAAGAGAGAGAGAGGAAGGAGAGGGGGAGGGATGGAGAAGCAGATGGGCGCTTCTCCTGTGTGCCCTGGCCAGGAATCAAACCCGGGACTCCTGTATACCAGGCTGGTGCTCTACCACTGAGCCAACCGGCCAGGGCCTCTCTCCCATTTTTAATTGGATTTTTTTTGTTGTTGTTGCTGAGCTTTGTGAGTTCTTTATATATTTTGAATATTAACCCCTTATTGGAGCTCTTATTTGCAAATATCATCTCCCATTTAGTTGGCTGATTTTTGTTTTGTTCTCAGATTCTTTTGCTGTGCAGAGCTTTTTAGTTTGATATAATCCCATTCACTTATTTTTCCCATTACTTCTCTTGCCTTTGGAATCAAATTCATAAAATGTTCTCTACAGCCAAGTCTATAAGTTTAGTACCTATGTTTTCTTTTACCTAAGTTACTATTTCAGATCTTATATTTAGGTCTTTGATCCATTTTGAATTAATTTTTCTGCAAAGGGACAAACTCTAATCAAGTTTTCTTCTTTTGCATGTGGCTTTCCAATTTTCCCAGCACCACTTATTGAAGAAGTTTTCTTTTCTTCATTGTGTGTTTTTGTCTCCTTTGTTGAAAATTATTTGTCCAAATATATGTGGTTTTACTTTTGGGCTCTTGATTCTGTTTCATTGGTCTGTATGTCTGTTTTTCTGCCAATAGCATGCTGTTTTGATATTGTGGTTCTGCAGTATAATTTGAGGTCAGGTAGTGTGATACCTTCAGTTCCATTATTTTTTCTCAGAATTGATTTGGATATTTGAGGTTTTTTAATGGTTCTACACAAACCTGGTCATTTTTTTTTCTATTTCTGTAAAAATAAATGAGGATTGCATTAAATTTGTATATTGCTTTGGGTAATATGGCCATTTTAATATGTTGATTCTTCCAATCCATGAACATGGAATATTTTATCATTTTATTGTGTCTTTTTAAATTTTTCTCAATTTTTCTCAATAATGCTTTGTAGTTTTTAGTATATAGGTCTTTCACATGCTTTGTTAAGTTTGTTCCTGGGTATTTTATTTTTTTGATGTTGTAATTGTAAAGGAACTTTTTTTAGTTTATTTTCTGATGTTTCATTATTGACATATAGGAAAACTGTAGACTTTTGTATTTTGATTTTGTATTTGCAACTTTACTATTTGTTTTTTTGTTTCTAATAGTTTTTTAGTGGAGTCTTTGAAATTTTCTATGTATAGGGTCATGTTATCTACAAAAAAGTGATACCTCTGTTCTTTTTTCCCAATGTGGATTTCTTTTATTTGTTTTCTTGCCTGATTGCTTTGGCTAAGGTTCTGGTACTATGTGGAATAAGAGTGGAGAGAGTGGTCAACCTTGTCTTGTTCCTGACTTCAGAGAAAAAGCCTTCAGTTTTTCATTATTTAGTATTATATTGGCTAATGGTTTGTCACATATGGCATTTATTATGTTGAGGTACTTTCCTTATATACACATTCTATTGAGTATTTTAAACATAAATGAATGTTTGAATGCCTTTTCTGCATCTATTGAGAGAATCATGATTTATCCTTTGTTTTGTTGATGTGGTAAATTGCATTGATTGATATAAATATGTTAAATTATCCTTTTGCTCCTGGAATGAATCCCACATAATCATGATGTATTATTTTTAGTGCATTTTTGTATTCAATTTGCTAGTATTTTGTTTTGATATTTTGAATCTGTATTCATTAGAAATATCAATCTGTAGTTTTATTTTTTGTATTGTTCTTGCCAGTTTTTGATAACAAAATTATATAGGCCTCATAAAATGTGTTAAGAAGTATAGCTTCTTCTATTTTTTGGAGGACTTTGAGAGGAATATGTACCAAATAGTCTTTGAATGTTTGGTAAAATTCACAAGTGTAGCCATCTGGTCCTGGGTTTTTATTTTTAGGGAGATTTATGATACTTGTTTCTATTTTCTCCCTACTTATGAGATTATTTGGGTTTTTTACTTCTTCATAACTCAGTCTAGAAAGATTTTATAGTTCTAGGAACTTATTAATTTCTTCTAGATTGTTAAATCTGGTAAAATATACTTTTTATAATATTCTAGTATGATCTTTTGTATATTTATGATGTCTGTGATAATTTCTCCTCTTTTATTTGGATTTAATTTACGTGAATTTTTTTCTGTTTTTTTCCTTAATGAGTCTAACCAGGAATTTGTCAATTTTATTGACCTTTTCTTTGTAAGAAAGAGACAGAGAGAAGGACAGATAGGAACAGACAGACAGGAAGGGAGAGAGATGAGAAGAATCAGTTCTTCATTGTGACACCTTAGTTGTTCATTGATTGCTTTCTCATATGTGCCTTGACCAGAGGGCTAGAGCAGAGTGAGTAATTTCTTGCTCAAGACAGCAACCTTGGGTTCAAGACAGCAACCTTAGGCTTCAAGCCAGTGACCTTTGGGCTCAAGCCAGTAACCCCATGCTTAAGTTGGGTGAGCTTGCATTCAGGTTGGTGACCTTGGGGGTTCAAACCTGGGTCCTCTACCCATGACACCACCACATGGTCAGGCAATTTTATTAATCTTTTCCAAGAACCAGTTCTTTATTGTATTAATTTTTTCTATAGCATTTTTGTTTTTTATTTTATTTAGTTCTGCTAGAATTTTTACTATTTTCTTTTTCTGCTGACTTTGGGTTGCTTTTGTTCTTTATCTAGTTCTTTATGATATGGTCTTAGGTTGCTTACTTGGGATCTTTCTCATTTCTTGATATAAACCTGTAATGATATAAACTGCCCTCCTATTACTGCTTTTGCTGCATCCCAAAAATTTTGATATTTTGTATTATCATTCTCATTTCTCTGTGTTTATCTTTTGATCTCTGCTTTTATTTCTCCTTTGACCCACTCATTTTTTAGAAGTATGTTATTTAATTTTCACATTTTTGTGTGTTTTATTACTTCCTTTTTTGCCATTGAATTCTCATTTCAAAGACTTATGGTCAGAAAATATGCTTGGTATAATTTCAATTTTCCTGAATTTGTTGTGATTAGTTTTATGGGCCAAAATATGCTTTACCCTTGAGAATGTTCCATGCTCACTGGATAAAATGTATAATCTGATGTTTTGAAATAACATGTCCATAAATGTCTATTATTTTCATTTGATGTAGTGTGTCATTTAAGGCCAATATTTCTTTATTGATTTTTTGTTTGTGTGATTTATTAAAGCTCTCAATGATGTGTTGAGATCTTCAAGTTTTTGTCAATTTCTATTTTTAGGTTAGTTAGTAGATGTCTTATAATTTGGTTCTCACTGATTTGGTACACATATATTAAGAAATGTTATATCTTCTTGATACAGTATCTTCTTTATCACTATAAAATGTACAATTTTGTATCCTGTTACTGTTGTGTTGAAGTCAGCATTGTCAGATATTAGTATAACTATACTTGCTTTTTGGGGGGTATTATTTGCTTAAAGAATCATTTTTAAACCTGTCACTTTGAGTCTACTTTTGTCCTTGAAGCTTAGATGTGCCTCTTGAAGGCAGCATATGGTTGAGCTTTTTTGGGGGGAGTCCAATCTGCTACTCTGTGCCTCTTTATTGGTGAGTTTAATTCATATACATTTAGGGTAATTAACATATGAGGATTTTCTATAGCCATTTTATATTTTGTTTTCTGGTAACTCTGTGTCCCCTTTGAATGGTTTTTGCCTTTTTTTTCTGTCAGTTGTTTTTGTTAGATGGTATTCCATACTTCTTTTCACTGTTTATTTGTTTTTTAAGCTATTTGTTTCAGTATTTTTTTCCTCAGTGGTTGCCATCATGTTATTAAGAAAAACGTTGTTATATATACAAACGTCCTTTGTCTCATGAGTGCTTCTGCACTCCATTCTCCTTTGTAACTGCAGATCTTTATCCCTTTTATGTTTTTGTCACAGATTATCCTTATTTTTATTGTGACCTTGTTGGAGCTTTTACTTGTAGTTTTGTTTTGTCTGTATCCAGTAGAATAATCCCCTATTTCCTACAGTGGGATTTTTCTGGTGATAAATTTCCTCAGTTTCTGTATATCTGCCAAAGTATTTATTTCTTATTTATATTTGAAGAATAACTTTGATGGATATAGTATTCTGGCTGGTAATTCTTCTCTTTCATAACTTTCAATGTTTGGGTCCACTTTCTTCTGGATTGTAAAGTTTCCACTGAGAAGTCTGATGATAACCTAATGGGCCTTCCTCCATATATTATACTCTTCTATTCCCTAGCTGCCTTGAGAATTCTTTCTTTGTCATTGATTTTTGACAATTTTATTACAATATGCCTTGTAGAAGGTCCATTTGGATTGAGGTAACTCAGCATTGGTTTCGAGAATCTAACTTCATAGGCTTGAGAAATTCTCATCAATTATTTGTTTGAATAGGCTCTCCATTCCTGTCTTCTTCTCTTCTTCTTCTGATATACCCATTATTGTTATATTGCTCTTTCTGATGGAGTTATCCAATTCTTGTACAGCTCTCTCATTTTTTTTAAAATTTGTGATTCTCTCTCTTCTTCTCTCTGTAACACCTGTAGTTGCCTGTCTTTGATATCACTGATTCTGTCTGGCATATTGTATTAACTAAATTGCTACCTCATTTTTCAATTCATGTATTGATTTCTTGATCTCTGTTTTTAAAATGTTAAACTCCTTGGTGAAGTATTTGAGTTTTCTTCATTAGTTATTTTTTAGCTCATTATATTGCCTATCAATGTTTTCTCTCATCTGATTATTTTCAGAACTTCAGTTTTGAATTCACTATCATTTAACTTCATGGTTTCTATGTAATAGCAATTGTTTTCTAGAGTTTTTAATTTTCTTTCTGAATTATGTGTTTTTCTTGTGGAGCTATGGTATTCATTTTCTTCTTTTTTAATGGCATTTGAGAGTAGTCTTGTTATAAAATCTAACAAAAAAACAAAAAATAAATAATACAATAAAAATACAATAAAAAATATAAAAAATTTAAAAATAATGAAAAGTAAAAAGGAAAGACCCCTCAAAATGAAGAAAACCAAAAAATACTCACAGAAAATAAGAAATATATATATATAAATTAAATAATATGAAATTTAAAAAAAGAGAGAGAGAGAAAAAGATCTCCACCTTATCTCTGGTGGCACAGTGGATAAAGCATAGACCTGGAATGCTGAGATCACTGGACTGAATCCCTGGGCTTATCCTGTCAAAGTGCATACAGGAAGAAACTACTATGAGTTGATGCTTTTCCTTTCTCCCCTCTCTTTCTCTCTGTCCTTATCTCTCTTTTACTCTCCCATCTCCCTCTAAAAGTTAAGAAGTAAAATCTAAAAAACAAAAAAGATAGATTTCAGTTTTGAGATGTTTTTCTGTTTTCTCCCAGTAAGTGACACTGTATTACAGGTTTTAGCTCTGTGAAATTCCTGAGCTAGCCTCTTTTGAGATGTTGCTATGGCAATGATGGAGGTGGAGCTGAAATTGCAATGACTGCTTTAGCAATGGTGATCTCAGGCCTCTGGCTACTCCTCCCCATGTCTCAACAGACCAGGGCACCAGGCCCAGAGCACTTTTTTTCTCATGGGAGAGAGTGGCTCTGGAGAGCTAGTTGTGGGTTCTGTCTCTGCCACTCTCTATAACCCATAAGGTGAGGGAGGTATAATTTTGGAGCCTGGGCAGCTAGACTTTGTTTTTCTTTGTCTCTGTCTGAGTGTAAGCTGCTGGCACACTGTGGGAACACTGGCCATGACCCCTTATTCTGCCACTGCTTTAATTTACTCTCTCCCACACTGCCCCTCAATTTTAATGTTAGTTCTGACAGAAGGAGACCCTCTCACTCCAGCCTTCTCTTTTATCTGGAGCTCTAGCAGAGAAAAATCCAGACAACCCTGACTTCTCTCCTCTCTGAAGCCAAATTCAAATGCATCTTACTTACTGCCCCTCCTTCTCAACTCTTTTTACCTTTAGTCCAGTCAGTGTGCAGATCTTTCAGGCATGCCTGCGAGTCCAGCTGGGGTTCCTTCACTGCATTATAGCTGTTCAATTTGTTAGAATTTCAAGGGGAGAGAGTAAGGGTATATCTCATGCTGCCATTATTCTGATGCCATCCCTCCTCAATAAATTCAATTTAAAAAGTTATATCATCAATTCAAGAGCTCATCAATGGCAACAACAACAGTAACAATAATAGTAATAGTAATCCATTGCCATTCAATATGCCATAAATGACTCTTGTGTCATTGTGGTATAGTATAGGTGAAAGAAAGGATGAATCTGGGGTATGTAACTATTCTTATATGAGAGAAATACCATCCTCTATTGAGAAAGTATATCTCCACAACTTTCATCATGCATAAAACATTGCTACGGGTATGCACTAATCTGTTTTCACCAAGAAAATTCCTACTTAACTTCTTGGAAATCTTAACATTAGGAAGAGGAATGACCTTGTTAAGAGTTATATTTATCTAGTCACTGAAACTCCCATATTAAAATTAATAAGGTAACTTTTTAATTTATACAGGGGTGGCAAAGGTAAGTTTATAGTTGTTTGTATGGAAAATAATTCAATAATTAATAAATAATAATACAAGAATAAAGTTTTTGCTTCATGTACTCACAACCATAAGCCTACTTTTGCTAACTCCTCTATATGTCTTATATCATGTAAGATCAATATGAATCAAATCATATTTGATTTTACTAATGAAATCCAGTTTTTAAACCTGGAAATCTAAAGAAATGAACCTTAGTTCCTGGTAAAATTATGAAGCCATGCCACCACCTTTGAGCACCAGCCTTCTCTCATATCCTCCAACATAAAGATAATTTCTCTTCAAGCAAAGTTTTAACAAAGATTCTTATTTAAAAGTTACTGTATGGCCCTCACCACTTGGCTCAGTGGTAGAGCATTAGCCTGCTGTGTGGAAGTTCCAGGTTTGATTACTGGTCAGAGCATACAGAAAATGTGCCCATCTGCTTCTCCACCCCTCTTCCTCTTGCTTCTCTCTCTCTCTCTCTCTCTCTCTCTCTCTCTCTCTTCCCCTCTTGCAGTCATAGCTCGATTACAGCAAGTTGGCCCAGGCACTAAGGATGGCTGCATGGCCTCTTCCTTAGGTGCTAAGAAGAGCTTGGTTGCTGAGCAACAGAGCAAAACCCCAGATGGGCAGAGCAATGCCCCCTAGTCAGTTTTCTGGGTGGATACTCATCGGGATGCTTGAGAGAGTCTGCCTCTTCCTTTCCTCCTCTCACTGAATAAGCAACAACAACAAAAGGTTTTTTTGTGGAACTACTCATTTTATTAAAGAAATCCTAAGAGTACCTACCATTTGCATAAGGCAAAAACATTCTCTAATAAGTCACAGGCTACAATATTTTTACAAATGACCCAGTTATTCCTCTTTTGAAAAATACATATATATTTAGTGAGAGAATGGGGAGGCAGAGACAGACTCCTGCATGCATCCTGACTGGGATACAAATGGCAAGTCCACTACTAGAGGGCAATGCTCTGCCCACCATGGGCCCTTGCTCCATTGCAAATGGAGCATACTTTTAGCACCTGAGGTAGAGGCCAAGGAGCCATCCTCAGCTCCCAGGACCAACTTGCTCCAATCGAGCCACGGCTGCAGGAAGGAAAGTGAAGAGAGAGAGAAGCGAGAGGGGGAGGGGTGGAGAAGCAGATGGGCGATTCTCCTGTGTGCTTGGACTGAGAATCAAACCTGGGACATCCACACACTGGGCTGATGCTCTACCACCAAGCCAACTGACCAGGGTCTTAAAATTTTTAAACAATCATCATTAAAGAATTTATAATCACACATATAAACATTTTTTATAATTATATGAAAAAAACCCAGAAAAGGTTACCTAAAGCAAAATAAAACCTTTTATTCACAGTAAAGAAAAGTTATTTAGGACTTACAAGTACTTTTGTGATTTTAAGCCAGTTCTGGGGCATGTTAAATCTTAAGGTATCACTGCAGACACTCTGTACAGAATAAAACTGTGAGTTTGAACCTGTATCTGTAAACAGAAACCACCTGAGGTGGAGGTTTTAATAATCTTCTAGCACTGTAAATATCACTTAATGCTCTTTCCTGATTTTGCACTCAGAGTAGAGTTCTAGGCATTGTGCAAAGTTGTATTGAATAGTTGTGATTGCTCCTTATCATCTTAGAAATAGTTTATAAACACAATCATATTTACAAATTACACCAATGGAGAGAAAAGAGTAAATCTTCTCTTGTTTATCTCTGAGTGTATCTATGAACAATGCAGATTTTGACAAGGTCAGCATTGTAGGAAGCTGTCTTCTCTTTTTCAATTTGCCAGACAATACTTCATGATGCTTCTTAGAAGAAAGTAAAGGGATTGACTATTGAGTAAATTGCTTTTTTATTTTTATATTGGAGACTGTAAGTCATTCAACAGACATGCCTACACAGAACTACCCATGATAACAGGCAAAGAGAGGGAGAACATCATTCTATAAATGCAGATGTGTGAGAAAACATACTTATTTAGACATCCACAGAAGATGTGCGCCCTGTACTCAAGATGAAATAAAAATTAAAAAAAAATCTTTTGTTGCCTCTTCCAAGAAACCCTCCTCCAAAAAATGTTTTACTCATCTGAATACATGTTCAGAAGATGGTCTCATGCATGATATCTAAATAGATATTATAGAAAAAGTACAGCTATAGAACCTGAAAGTCAATAGAACCCTGCAGAGAGCATGACAAAGGATAGAATTCAGTATCGGTGTCCTTTGAGTTTTATTAGTTCTGCTCCATGGCCAAGCCTCTGTTTGTTAGCATGAGAAAGTGCAATGTGTTTTGTTCACATAATTATTACTGGGCAATAAAGCATTACTTGGCTCTTGTCTCTGTCCTTCAGAGCCGGACATCTAACATTCCTATGCATTACTTTTCTCATCTATTAAATGGGTATAATAATGTATACCTTCCCAGACAGTAGACAGTTTGAGAGAAGATATATGTAGTGACTTCAGTGTAGTGCCTACTAATGTAAATTCTCAATAAATGGAAGTTGTCACTAATAACGATTCAGGAAGACTTCATCTATTCCCTGTGTTTCCTCTCTGCACATTATATCATGACTTTAAAAAAGAAAAAGATATAAGAAGTTGCTAGTTTTCTTTTCTGATGGTTTATCCACCTGTAAAATGAAGCTAGCAGTCCAGAAAGCATATTTAAATCAGAGATAACAGTTATATTTGTAAACCATGTGAGACCACATGTGAGAGGGACATCCTAAATTACATCCTTGGTACTTTAGTAAAAATACAATGCTGATTTGGAAGTAAATTTTCATTTCATTTATATAACACAAAATACTCTTCTGTAAGACATAGTATATTCACAAAGTCTTCCTTCATTGCTAGGGATTGTTAATGTAACACAAAAAATCTACAGCACAGAAATTAACTGTCACTATGCACTTGTAGCTTCATAAAAGGGTCCCCCAAAAAAACCTGTTAGAAAGTTCAGAAATCAAAGAACAAGATAAATGGATAGCTCAAAATTAGAGAATTTTAATGTGTATTTTCTTCCTCATTTGCTTTACTGTTTCTTATGCAAGGACTCAATATTAGAGAAATTTGTTCAGAAATATCTATATTTTGGCAACTCTGTTTTGCCAGATTAGATATGTATGTAAATCTTCTTATGCAAGCAGTTAGTAAAAACTGATGATGGTTATAATAGTGAA
This sequence comes from Saccopteryx leptura, assembly GCF_036850995.1. NCBI lineage: Eukaryota > Metazoa > Chordata > Mammalia > Chiroptera > Emballonuridae > Saccopteryx > Saccopteryx leptura. The sequence continues at coordinate 105,471,735 of NC_089507.1, read as the reverse complement.
AGGAAACTCAGTAAAAAAAATTTTACAATCAAAATTCTCATAATGTCAATAGATTATATGCATGATTCATGATTTGAACCCTTCAAAATACATGCAGTAGTTTAGTTTTATAAATACCATTTCAAACACATTCTGTACTCTTTCTAAAAATTAATTTTAAAATATTAAGAAATAAAGTGATATATTAAAAGGTTTGGAGACTTGAAAATCAGAAGACAAAGTCTGTGTTTTATACCATTTAAATGAAATTTGGAGACAACTAAAGGGAATTTTCTACCTTATCTAACCTACATGAGAGGACAAAAGAGTGGATAGTCAGGACTTTAAGCAGTGACCTATAAGATTAAAAAGAAGACTCTGTCGCAATTTTATCATTACTTGTAAGTGATAAAGTGCCAAAAGACAGGCTTGTGGCAGTAGCAATATATTTTCTTCAAGGCAGTAAAATCATCAACAAAGTGTCTATATACGTGAAGTCTTGCTGGAATATAAAAGCAATTTTCCAGAGCCCTGTAGCTTAATTCTACTGTTTTCGTCAAGAACGAATATTCTAGATCACAATTTTCAGTGACTGATTGTAGTGGACACAACTTGAAAAATGGATGAGGAAGCTACTCAAATGATTGCAGAACAAGGGTCCAATACTATCAATAGCAGTATTTGCATTTATCTAAAAAGAGATTAAATGCTAATAGGTCTGCTTTACACTTGTCTGCATGGCATCCTTGAATGCTCTTTCTGTTAAATTAAAGTAGAAAAAGTGCAAGATTACAATAAAGCAAAGTAGAACAAACTATAAGTAAAACAAATCTAAGTAAAAGTTTAAGGGGATGTTACATAATAATACAAAAAAATGTACACATTAGAATAAAACATTGACTTTTAAATATTCCATTATTTAAAAATAAAACACCACTAAAAATATAAATGCCACTTAATTATATCATATTCAACAAGTGATACAAGTAGTCTAAGTTTTCAAGTTTAAGGCAAATCCAAAAATGAAAAATATTACCATATCACCTTTGAGTATTTAAATCCAGTTAAGACCGAAGGCACTTTTAACTATTTAAATTCTCAACAGCTTTTAATGGATAATTATGGCCAATAGTTATTTGTGTAGAATGTTCCTTAAAAAGAATAATAACTGATTCTGACCATTTGGCTCAGTAGTAGAGTGTCAGCCTGGCTTATGGACATGCCAGGTTCGATTCCTGGTCAGGGCACCCTTGAGAAGTGACAATCTATTTCTTCCCTTCTCACTCTCCCCCTTGTCTCCTTCTTATCCTCTGGAAGCCAGTGGCTTGATTGTTTCAACCATCAGTCCTAGGCACTAAGGATAGCTCGTTTTGACTAAACACATGAATTCAGGCACTAAAAATAGCTTGATTGATTCTAGTATTGCCCCTAGATGGAGGTTGCAGGTGGATCTGGTTGGGGCACATGCAGGATTCTGTCTCACTATCTCCCATCTTCATACTGAAAGAAAGAAAGAAAGAAAGAAAGAAAGAAAGAAAGAAAGAAAGAAAGAAAGAAAGAAAGAAAGAAAGAAAGAAAGAAAGAAAGAAAGAAAAGAAAAGAAAGAGTAATAACTTATGTGTGAAGAAATAATCAAGTTATCATGGGTCAGACATTAATTGTTTTCTCTGCTCTTTTGTTCCACTTACTGTCATTAAGTAAGTTCATGCTCTAGAGGTTTGTTTTTCTTTGAGAGAGTCTTTTTGAGGGTGATGCCACCATGGGGCATACAAAACTGAGAATCTCAAATTAGAGTCTGATATTCATTTTATGACATGCATAAGTGTGTGTACTTAAGAAATTTTCAGGGGTACTTGAGTGGTTGTTTTAGAAGCACACAGGGGATAGTAAATGTTGGGAGACATAAAAGGATTGTAATACACAGGGGAAAAGGAATAGCAGAGTATTGATGGCCTAACAACTTTAACTCAAATACTTTGGAAGATATCAAAGAGAAAATAATGGTATAGAATTCATAGAAATTAATAGGTTTCAATTAATTGAGGTTTTAGAACAATTTTAAGGAAGACCTTATTTTAATCCTTAACTTTGAAGATATTTCTAATAGAAAATGTTTTTGTATCAATTAGCATAGTATTATAGTTTCATATTTCATTTTTGTGATGATTTAAAGTCATAAAAAAAGCTCATTCTGCACCTCAATTATTACTGTAAAACTACTACAAGTTAGGGAAAAGGATGTAGAAGATTGGATTAATGTAGGTAGAACCAGAACATCCTTAAGAAGTTGATTATGTCATAAACCCTTAGTGTTACTTTCCTTTTTGGAGATTTGCTTTCTGATTTTTAAAAACAATATTGTGAAAAGATTCTTGTTCACTGAGTATTCTTATCTTTCAAAGTTTCACTTATCTAGAAAAACATGATATGGAGAAACAAGCATCTTGAACTTGTGAAACATTATTTTAACCACATATTTGAAAATCTTGCTTACACAGGTAACAGACTTTAATGATGAAGCTAAAACAATAGTCAGGTTTACCCAAGACACTATCTGGAAAAAAAAATCATGTGATTTCTATCCCTAAAAACCATCTAAGTGATTAGGCAGTATCCTGGGTAGAACGGTTTAGCAATAAGTGATCCCAAAAACAAAAGGTTAGAGCAGAGGAATCTACAAGTACTTTCTTTTTTCCAATTCTATGAATCTATACTCAGACAATAGAATTAAATTCCTTTCTTACTTAGGGAAAAAATTTCTAAATTACCTATTATTCCCTCATCCTCATACCAATGCCTTATAACCACTAATTCTGGCTGTTTAGTTACCCATTTTTTTATAAGAATGATTCCTCCTCTATTGAAAAACAACAACAACCTATAAGTCATTCTGTCTACAATCTTCATTTTATAGAAGAAGGGCCTAAGACAGAAATCAGGTGATTTGTCAAAACCACACAAATAACTCCTTGTGTAGCCAGAACCAGAACCCCAATCTTTCTACTCAGTACGAGACTTTCATCAAAGACAGTGGTTCTGAGTTATTCTACGACTAACCTACATAGATGCCCCCCCCCCCCCACCTCATGAAGTACTGACAGGGAGTTTGTGGCATGTTAACTCTTACGAGTTCACTTTCCTTAGTTTTAAAATCATCCTGAAGGCAAGCAACCTTCAACTATGATAAATGAACATATAGCCAGTAGCACTGGAGAAAGCCAGAACAACCATTTCCATATAATTGTCACTATTATACCTTCTGGATGCTCCCTTAAAAAGGGACAACCATTTCCTGACCAGGCGGTGGCACAGTGGATAGAACGTCGAACTGGGATGTGAAGGACCCAGGTTCGAGACCCCGAGGTCGCCAGCTTGAGTGTGGGCTCATCTGGTTTTGCAAGGCTCACCAGCTTGAGCCCAAGGTCACTGGTTTGAGCAAGGGGTCACTCAGTCTGCTGTAGCCCTCCGGTCAAGGCACATATGAGAAAGCAATCAATGAACAACTAAGGAGCCGCAACGAAGAATTGATGTTTCTCATCTCTCTCCCTTTCTGTCTGTCTGTCCCTATCTGTCCCTCTCTCTGACTCCCTCTGTCTCTGTCACCACAAAAATAAAAGAAAGAAAGAAAGAAAGAAAGAAAGAAAGAAAGAAAGAAAGAAAGAAAGAAAGAAAGAAAGAAAGAAAGAAAGAAAAGGGACAGCCATTCACAGGATTTGTCTCTATTATACCTGAATTAGAAATCATTCAGTGATGAAAGTTTTACTCCCAAGATATTAATCCAAATCAAAGGAATTGTTTAACATCTTATGTAGTTACCTGAGATGACAATATCAGTGGGGAAAACAAGAGGCTGGTTAACAATCTTAAAAGGAAAATCTAGGTAATAAAATATCCACAGGGGGCAAATTTCAACATATTCCTTAGCATCTAGAGGGCTACAATTATGTGGAGGTACCACAAAAGGCCTAGTCTTATAGCTCTGATGAACTTGAGGCTCTGTACAAACATGAGGTGAAGGCTAAAGCAGAGCTTTAAAGTTCCTATGCTCAAGGCCTGCCATAAACCAAGCACAAAGCTCCTCAGCAAAGACTGGGTGACTTATTGGTTCAATAAATTGAAGGACAGCTTTGAGAAGTCATTATCTGACCAATAAGCTAAAAGAGATTGCCATAACACACAATGGTTTATGGAATTAGTCCAGGAAAATGACTAAACAAACTCCACATGATATTCAAAATTCAACAAAACTTAAAGCATGCAAAGACACAGGTATGTACAAAAGATAATTTTTAAAAAGCAGTCAATAGAAACTGTCCTTGAGAAAATTTAGAGAATAAGCTTATTTGAAAAAGCATTAAATCAGTTACTATATTATTTAAAAACAATATCTAAATAATGAAAGTATTAAGGTAATGTTCACCAAGTAGAAAATATCATGAAAAGGAGAACTTATTTTAAAAAGAGAGAGAGATTCTGGAGTTGAAAAGTATAATAACTAAAATAAAAATTTCACTAAAGGGATTCACCAGCAAATTTGAGATTAAAAAAAAAAGAGAGAATCAGTAAACTTTAAGATAAGTCAGTTGAGATACCCAGTCTAAGGAACAGAAAGAAAAAATAATGGGGAAATAAAAAAGCACACAACCAGCCATGGCCAGTTGGCTCAATGCTCAATGGTAGAGCATCAGCCCAGCATGTGTATGTCCCAGGTTTGATTCCTGATCAGGGCACACAGGAGAAGTGCCCATCTGCCCTCTTCCTCTCATCTCTCTCTCTCTCTCTCTCTCTCTCTCTCTTTCTTTCTCTCTCTCTTTCTCCCTCTCCTCCTCCTGCAGCCATGGCTCGACTGGAATGAGTTGGCCCCAGGCACTGAGGATGAAGAGGTCAGTTGCTGAGCAATGGAGCAATGCCCCAGATGGGCAAAACATTGCCCCCTGGTGGAATTGCCAGGTGATTCTTGGTCAGGGAGCATGCAGGTGTCTATCTCTCTGCCTCCCTACTCTCACTAAATAAAAAAAAAAAAAGCACACAAGCTAGAAACATGTAGGCTACTAACACGTATACCAATATACCAGTAGTGAGAGTCCCAGAAGAAGATGAGAGAACAATGATCATAAAGTTCATTTGAGGATATCATGGCTGAAAACTTCCCACATTTGATAAAAGCATTAATATGTGTGTCTAAGAACCTTAACAGAGAACCACACTTAGAACATCAGAGTCACACTGTTGACAACCACAGATAGAGAGAGGATCTTTTAGTGTGTGTGTGAAAGAGACAGAGAGAGAGAGACAGAGACAGAGAGAGGGACAGAGAGGGATAGTAGGGACAGACAGAAAGAGAGAGATGAGAAGAGTCAATTCTTCATTGTGGCATTTAGTTGTTTATTGATTGCTTGCTCACATGTGCCTTGACTGGCGGGCTAGAGCTGGAGAGCAGAGCAAGTGACCTCTTGCTCAAGCCAGCTGCTTTGGGCGTCAAGCCAGCGACCATGGAGTCATATCTATAATTCCACGCTCAAGCCAGCAACCTCATGCTCAAACTGGAGAGCCCATGCTCAAGCTGGATGAGCCTGCGCTGGAGCCTGCACTCAAGCCAATGACCTCGAGGCTTTGAACCTGAGTGCTCTGTGTTTCAGCCGGATGCTCTGTCCACTGCACCACTGCCTGGTCAGGCTGGGGGCAGAATCTTGAAAGCAATAAGAAAAAGAGAGTTATCATGCCTCCCCTATTAAAGTGAGTTCTTAAAAATGAAATAAAAAGATACAATAGACAAACTTGAATTCATAAGAAAGAAAGAAAAATCATCAGTAAAGTAACTACATAAAAAAATACTAAACACAGTACAAATGTATTTTTATAACTCCTTTCTTCTCCTATTTGATTTAAGCAACAGCTATATAATACTATGTTTGTAAAATTGTGTTGAAGGGCTCATAATGTATAGAGGTGTAAATTTTATAATAATAATAGCACAAAGGGTGTGCAGAAGAAACAGAGCTATTTACAGCAAATATTTCCTGTACTGTTGAAGTTAAATTGGTATTAATATAAACTAGATCTTTTTAAAATTAAAATGTCAATTTTAATCACCAGAAATATCACTAAGAATATAACTCAAACATAGTAAAAGAAATAAAAGAAATTAAAATGATAAACTAGAAAAATATTTAATGCAGAAAAAAAATGGTAATGGGGAAACAGAAATAATATATAAGACATAGAAAACAAATAGCAAAATGGCAAATTTACATCTTACATCATCATAATTATATTAAATATAAGTTAGTTAAACACTTCAATCAAAAGATAAAGCTTAGCAGAATGGATAAAAATATAATCTGTTTGCAAGAGACACACTATATTTGAAGATACAAATAATTTGAAAGTAAAAGAATCTAGCCTGATCAGGTAGTGGCACAGTGGATAGAGCATCGAACTGGGATGCAGAAGACCCAGGTTCAAAACCCCAAGGTCACTGGTTTGAGTTCAGTTTCATCCAGCTTGAGTGCAGGCTCACCAGCTTGAGGCAGGGTCACTGGCTTGAGCATGGGATCATAGAACTGACCCCATGGTAGCTGGCTTGAAGCCCAAGGTCACTGGCTTGAGCTCAAGGTCTCTGGCTTCAGCAAGGGGTCACCCATTCTTTTGTAGCCCCTGGTCAAGGTAAATATGAAAAAGCAGTCCACAAACTGCTAAGGTGCTACAACAAAGAATTGATCCTTCTCATCTCTCTCCTTTCCTGTCTGTTCGTATCTGCACCCCCCCCCGCCACAAAACAATAAAAAGAAAAGAAAGTAAAAGGATCTAAAAATATATCTTGCAAAGAATAACCAAAAAAGAACTATAGTAACTATAATAATATCACACAAAATCAACTTAAAAACACATTATTAATCAGGAACAAAACAAGGTTGCCCACTCTGTCTGCTCTTATTCACCATAGTTCAGGCAAGAGAAAGAAATAAAAGGCATTCATATCAGGAAAGAAGAAGTAAAGGTACCACTTTTTGCAGACAACATGATACTGTATATAGAAAACCCCAAGACTTCACCAAAAAACTATTAGAAAAAATAAACCCATACAGAAAAGTTGTGGGGTACAAAATCAATATACAAAAGTCTATTACTTTCTGATATGCCAACAATAAAACATCAGAAAACAAACTCAAAAACATAACTTTTTTTACAATTGCAACAAAAATAAAAATAAAATACCTAGGAATAACTTAAGAAAGGATGTGAAAGAACCACATACTGAAAACTACAAAGCATTATTGAAAAAATTGAAAATGACACAATGAAATGGAAAAAATTCTATGTCCATGGATTAAAAGAATCAACATAGTTGAAATAGCCATATTACCCAAAGCAATATACAAATTTAATGCAATCCCCATTAAAATACCAATGTCTTTTTTTTTAAAGAAATAGAACAAAAAATAATCAAGCTTGTGTGGAACCATAAATATTCCCAAATATCCAAAGCAATCGTGAGAAAAGAGAATGGAACCAGAGGTATCACACTACCTGACTTCAAAGTATACTACAGAGCCATGTTAATCAAAACAGCATGGTATTGTCAGACAGACAGACATACAGACCAATGGGACAGAACTGAGAGCCCAGAAATAAAGCAACACCTATATAAACAAATAATCTTCAACAAAAGAGCCAAAAACACACAATGGAGACAAGAAAACCTCTTCAATAAGTGGTGCTGGGAAAATTGGAAAACCACATAAAAAAGAATAAAACTTGACTACGGTTGATCCCCTTGCAGAAAAATTAATTCAAAATGAATCTAAGGTTTTCCAATCTTTCACTTTGACTCTACTTTTGTTTTTGCAGCTTAGGTATCTTGAAGGCAGTTTATGGCTGTGTTTTGCTTTTTGATCCAATCTGCTTCTCTGTGCCTCTTTATTGATGAGTTCAGCCCATTTACATTTATGGTAATTATTAATGCTTGAGAATTACCTATAACCATTTGGGGGGGTATTTCTGTGTCTCCTTTGGTTCTTCTCTTTTGTGTTTCTGTCAGTTGTTTTTCTTGTAATCCATACTTCTTTTCCTTGATTCTTTATTTTTTTTAAGCTATGTATTTTAGTATTGCTTTTTTCCTGCGTGGTTACCATCATGTTTTTAAGAGAAAAGTTGTCATATAAACAAGAGTCCTTTGTCTTATGAGTGCTTCTGCACTACATCCTCCTTTGCTACTGCAGATCTTTATCCTCTCCCCTTTCATGTTATTGTTGTCGCACATAATCCTTGTTAATTTTGTAACCTTGCTGAAGCTTTTACTTGTAGTTTTGTTTTGTTTTATTTTTTGTCTGGTAGTATAACCTCCGTGGGTATTTCCTGCAATGGGGGTTTTCTGGTGAAAAATTTCCTCAGCTTCTGTATACCTGCAAAAGTTTGTATTTCTCCTTCATATTTTAAGGGTAACTTTAATGTATATAGTGCTATGGGGGTGGTAATCCATCTCTTTCAGTACTTTAAAATGTTTAAACTCTCTTCTGGCTTGTAGAGTTTCTGCAGAGAAGTCTGATGATAACCTTATGGGCCTTTCTTTATATGCTATGTTCTTATTTTCCCTAGCTGCCTTGAGGATTTTTTCTTTGTCATTGGTTTTTGACTATTTTGTTATCATGTGCCTTGGAGGAGGTTTGCTTGGGTTGAGGAATCTCAGTTTTCTGTTTATTTCTTGTATTCCAGAATCTAACTCTTTCCATAGACTTGAGAAGTTCTCATCAATTATTTGTTTGAATAGGCTCTCCATTCCCTCATTTCCTTCTCCCTCTCTTCTTATTCTGAAATACCTAAAATTTTATTTATTTATTTATTTATTTATTGACAGAGACAGAGAGTCAGAGAGAGGGACAGAGACAGACAGGAAGGAAGAAAAGAAACAATACATCCACACAGAAACTGTACATGAATGCTTATAGCAGCATTACTAATAGCCAAAATGTAAAACTACCTAAATATTCAACAACTGATGAATGGATCAACATATGTGGTATAACCACATTAATTCTCAACAAATAGAAATGAAGCCCTAATACATGTTATAAATGGATTAACTTTGAACCCATTATGTAACTGATAGAAGCCAATCACTAAAAACAATGATTTATTATATTACGTATATAAAATGTATAGAAAAGGTAAAATCATATAGATATAAAGTAGATTAGTGGTAGCCAAGAGAGAGGGAGAGCGGAAAAATAAAAGTGACTGCTAACGGTTATGAAGTTTTTTACGGAGGTGATGTAAATATTCTAAAATTAGATAGTGGTGATAGTTGTACAATTCTCTGAATGTTAAAAAAAAACTGCATTGTGTGCACTTTAAAATGGTTACTTTTATGGTACGTGAATTTTCTTTCAGCAAAGCTGTTTTTAAGGGGAAAATAACTCTTTAAAAATTGTACTCCAAACTGCTCGACCCTCCCGGGGGGCCAGGCGTTGGCGAGCCGGGGAGCGCTGGGCTGGGCGCTGCGGGAAAGGCCCATCCAAGCTGCCTCGCTCAGCGTGGCCGGCCCCGCAAACTGCGTTGCTTCAGAGCAACCCGGGAGCGGGAGAGAAGGGCGCAGGGCGGCGCGGGCGGCACTGCGCCAGGGAGAGCGGTGTCCCCGGATGCCGCCCACCACGCCCCAGCCCTGCAGCCGCCGCGGTGGGGGAGGCAGCGGCTGTGACGGGGTGCGAAGAGGACAACCTCCGAGCGAACCACGAGCTGACCCACGAAGGGGGCGAGGAGCGGGAGCAGAGCACCGACAAGGCCTGGGCGCCGCGGGACCTGAACGAGGTCGAGGAGCCCCTCCCTGATCAAGGAGTTGGAGAACCAGAGCAGCAGCGCGGACTCGGAGGCGAGTGGCCCCGCAGCCCTCTGCAGACCCCTCTCTGAAGTCGCGGGACTATTTCGCTTAAGTGAGAAGGCCCAGGACCGCGCGTTCTTCAAGGGCCCCGGGACCCTGGGTCCTCCTGATGACCCCGCACCTGGGCGGCCGGTACCTCCCTGGAGGAGTATGCAGGTACCTGAAGATGAAATAGTCCTCCAGCGCTGCAGTCAAGGACACCAGGTCACCATCCCCAGCACACTTGTTTAATCAAGTTCCTGTTGTTCACCTGTATCACAGGCACGAGTTGACGCCCCTCATCTCCTACAGCAACTGCCACTTTCCCCTGGCTCCCCTCCCACACACCTCTCCCCTGAGATTGATCTGAAGACAGGACTCTCCCTGCCCCTCAACCATCTGAACTGTCTCCATATTACCCACTGTCTCCCGGAGCTGTCGGGCATATAACAGTAAAATTTGAGTCTTCCTAAAATACCTATGTGTATTTAACTTTTTTATACATATGTAGATACATATACATATATCATTTAGAATACCTAATATATATGCATCTACCCATATACATAATTTTACATAAATACACAAGCGTGAGCAAGCTTATTTCAAGTATGTTTGTTTTTCATTTCCACTGGGTTCCTCCTTCCTTATGCTTTTCTCTTCATTGACATCAAGTACCCTCCCCCAAATAATCTGTGTTAAAAATCATCATATTTTTTCTGTACTCTTGTAATCCTATATAGTTATACATAGTCACATACCAGATATTATCTTGGCTTTTGAAAATAAAGTCGTGGTGTACTGCTTCTCTCCATCTTGATTTTGATTCTGAATACCTCATGGAAATTTTTCCAAGTCATCTGATAAGGCTTTATTTCATTCTTTTAAGGCCCTTACTATCCATGTTGTGACCATGCTTTAACATGTGCAACTATTATCTTATTCATGGACATTCATTTTGTTTCCACTTTTTGCTACGATGAAAAATGCTACAATAAACAACTTCAGTTCTTAGAAATACATATATGTGTCCTATGTATGTTTTTGTTTTTAAGATATAAGTACCCAAGAGGAAGATGAATGGTGTTTACTATTATATACAAATACATTATATATATATATATATATATATATATATATATATATATATATTTGGCAAGGGTCATTGTCAAAAGAGAGAAGAGCAACACAAATATCTATTACATCTTTCATATATATATAATAATGTATATTATATATATTAATAGTTATATTTATATAAATTCTAATGGATGTTGCCAGAAAGATTATAATAATTTGTATTTCTATCTATCTCAATGTATGTGCATATACTTTCCCACATCTCTACCTATAATAGGGATTGTAGTTCTTTTTCATTTTTTTCTTGTATATGTTATCTATTGAGTTAGGATTCTATCCATTACAAATTTTAAAAGAAAGCTACCAGATTGCTCAACCAAAAAGAGAATCAATTTGCTCCTAGTGACACAATATTACCAGCCTTGGTTGCTCCTTCTTTCCAGTATCCCCTCCTCCCTACTGACCTTGTTTTCAGATCAGCTGTCCCCTCCAGTTATACCATTGTAGCCCGCACATCCTGGAGCTACATTTTTCTAGCTTGACATTTAACAAGAAAGAGACAGAGCCCTGTTTTAGCATTCCCAGCGATGGTTTTGAGGTTTGCTACTGCTAGATTAACTGTATGTATGCATCTTTGAATATAACAAACACCACGTGGTGGGAAAATGTGATGCCTTATGGCTTAGGTCTGCATCACGTGCTCTACCCTAGGATTAGAGGTAGAGCCTCAACCACACTAAGAGGGTTGGAGATGAAAGGCCCCCCTCTCCTCCTCAAAATATCAGGGTCATTGCCAAAAGAGAGAAGAGCAACACAAATATCTATTACATCTTTCTTAATATATGAAGTATGATTACATCTTATTTATATTGCAGTTCATCATAATTAAATTATGGCTTACCCTTTTAAACAGCTTTAAATATCAAAATTTACATTTTCAACCTTTCATTAAATTTTTTACTAAAGTAGTTTATATCTTACACAAGTAATAACCATATTATCCTGTATGTGCTTATTACTTCAGAGTAATCATTAGGAATCTCAGTTGTCATAATATGCTATATTCCAATATAATTAGAGTCTATGAAAGATACAGAATAATTGGCTTTTAAAAATGTGTTCTTAATTTCTTAGTTTTTTTATGTCTTTATTTCCCCACTTTTTATGATATCATTGTACCTATCTTTAGCTCTTTCCACTGTGACTGCCCTGTTCTTGAAACCTGTCACTTATAATATGCAAGTTGTCTAGGATGTAAAATATAAGACCCTCTAAGTGAGAACCTAAGTATTTCCTGTACTGGGAAAGTATAAGAGCTTCAGCACAAAGGCTCTAGGTTCGATTCAGTCAGTCTAGATCACATTTGTGTGTGAGCACCTGGATGCTCACTTGTTTTATGACTGAAAAAATCAGAGGTCTTTCTGCTCACTTTACGGTTTTCATAGCTCTATAAAGCTATTTGAGATTCTCAGGAGAACTGAGCTTTTAGTGTGTGTGTGTGTGTGTGTGTGTGTGTGTGTGTTAGACATATACATACACATATAATACATTGTATATTATAAAGATATAATAGCAGCATAGGCTCCAGAATCTGTTTAAGCTGATCGCTTACCAACAATATGACCTGAAGCAAAACACTAAACCTCTCCATACCTTAGGGCCCCTACTTGATAAATAACAACAATAACAGTAGATACTTCAGAGGGCTGTTGTGAGTAAAACATGGGATCATCTTTGTGAAACTCAGCATGGTGCCTGGTATGTAATGTGTTCAGTTAATGGGAGTTGGTATTACCCATTTGCTTGATTGTGGGCAATGATATTCCCAATACATAACACACTGATAAATTATTATACATAAATATTAAATAATTCCTAGAAACTACCAGGTACTTTTTGTCTATGTCCATAGATGTGTACATTCATATTTATACCATCTCAGAAAGAAATCGCTTGTGTTAAATATTGCAGGAATAGAGTCAGCAGGTATAAAATGAAATAAAACTATATATACCTAGATTTACAACAAAGCCATCATAATTCCTTAAAACTGTGCCAATAAATTTCTGCACTGAAATCCTGTTCTCCCATTTTCTTTTATCAGTCTACTCATTTCCCTGGTCAAAAATAATTCTTCCAGAAATATTTTTCATAGAGAATATGCAAGATGAAACAATTAAGAAAAAAATAATGTTTAACAAAATAGATGAAAAAATAGAAGAATACTTTTTTAGGAAGTATCCAGACTCTGATTTGAGAGCTATTCAGATTTTAAATAACATTGCCCCAAGTTACCTGGGGAATCCATTCTGAACACACTGACCCTGGAATGTCTTTGGGATGTCTCCACTACATTTTATACTGAACTTTCCTTTTCCATAGTTACAGTCCCCCAAACCTCAAAGTTATCAGGCTTTATTTTAAAAAATAAACAAAAATCAAGATTATACAGAGATGTTAAGATCCAAAGCTTTGCCTTCCACTTTCAATCCTCTTATTAATACCCATGTCATGACTCTTGTTGAGAAAAAGGTTTAGTGTCACTGTCCTCAATCAGGGTTCTTTCATTCACTTTCATTAAGAGCCATGTTTTCCTGACAAAGGATAACAAATGGATACTGTTGGTCCCTAATGTGCTTCTGACTACAGATCCTGCACCATTTCTCTGTGAAGCAATTGCAATTATTTGTCATTTTAATATGACTTGGCAAGGAGGTCTGACAAACATGGCTATTATTCATCAATATGTATATTTTGTTCTTACATTAATATTAGAATATCATTATTACTCTTCTCATATTGTATGAGTGAGATAAAATTACACCATGTAAAAAATGCATTAAATTTTGTTCAGCTGCACTCTTATAAGCAAAAGTAAAGGTAATTTAAGAGCTTGCACCATTTATATGCTAAATGCTACCATTTATTATTATTAGTGGAGAAATACTTTTACCTTTGCATTAATGGAAAATATATCAATATGTTTCCATTGTTAATTGGAAATAATATAGCTAATTCTAAAACTCAAATCTTGCAAAGTGTATTATCCATCTTTTTAAAATGTTCTAGTGTCTAATTTTTTTACATGTTAGTATAATGTAAATGTAATTTTGATATTAGTGTATAATTATTTAATTCTTGAATTCTACATTCTTTCTCATGATTTTGTCTATAGGATTAATTTTTGAAACCCTTGAAATTCAGGAATTAGCTTTGTAAATAACTACAAATAATTCAACAGCCAAACTTTTTTTATAATTGTGATAAAACAAGTTAAACCCCTATGCAATTCTGGGTAGTTTTAGATTGTTTCTGTAATTTTGTCATCTTTTTTTCTAATTCTAAGCAAAAGTTAAGTAAAATAAATGCACAATTTTTTATTGCTACATGCTAACCAAATGGAAGGAAAGGGCAAGTGTACTAAAATCTGTTGCTCTGAATTAACGGCAACACACACACACACACACGGGACCAAAGAAAGGGCAATCAAGTAGATTTTGTGTTTCTAATGTGAATGAGACTTGTATCATCAAACTAAATTTTTACCTATTCAATAATTATTTACTAAGTGCCCTGCTAAAGGCTAGGTTCACTTTTAATTACCTCCTGAATCTATGCCCAAGTGACTATACTAAGGCATAATTTTGGCTCATAAAGCTTAGAAGATTGTGAAGCCAGATGACAGCTTTTTAGCTGAGAAAGAAAGAAAGTAGCAACAACCAAGGTAAAATAACATGCTTGTTTGTACTGTTGGGTAGGCTGGAAAAAGGGAGAAGACTAGAAACATTTAAGAGAGAAGACTAGAAACATCTAAGAGAGCATTGCTGAACTTCCAGTTATGAGATAACTGAAATGAAATTAATTGAACTAAAGAGAAATATGTGTATCAAAGGATATCCATCCCATTATTTATTTATAAAATAAAGATTGGTTAAACAAAATAAAAAATTATACAATGAATTACCTAAAATTATTTTTAAAAACTACAGCTATAAAAGCACTTAAAATCATGTCTTCAAAGCATAATTTTAAATGTAGAGATGTAAAAAAATGTGCTAGGTAAAAATAGATTTTTTATAAAAATGCATACTCATACATAAAAGCACACATTTACATTAGTAAAACAAGATGTTACCGAATATTTACTAAGTGACAAGATTATAGATGATTTTAATTTTCCTCTTTATACTATTTGTATTAGCCACATTTTGTCCAATAATTGTGTTACATTGTCAGAAAAAAATTTCACTTATAAGCATCCTAAAATATTAATCAGAAAATTATTTTTTGATGTGTAGAATTCTAAAGTTTTATTTTTAGCACACAATTCTGGATTAAATTATGGGTATGGGTTAAATTATTAGGAGGCTTAAATTTGTATTAAATAAACGTTTGGCCCTTCTTAATATTTTAAACACTGATGTTTTTTGAAGTACCTCTGTTAAAGGCTAAGCATTTTAAAAAACATATTAAAAACTTGCTCCTGTCCTAAAGAAATCACAGGACCTTTAGAAAATACAAAAGCAATAGTTCTTTTTTAAAGTAAATATTAATAATATAACCCACATTTATTTTAAAAATTTGGTCACTCAGTGACACTTTATTCCAGTGTCAAATCTGAAACAGAGTTATAAAAAATGATGTAAATGGGGAAAAAAATGATGTAAATAGAATACTGCTCAACCATAAGAAATGATGACATTTTGCCATTTACGAAAACATGGATGGACCTTGAGAACATTATACTGAGTGAAATAAGTAAATCAGAGAAAGCTAAGAACTATATGACTTCACACATAGATGGGATATAAAACTGAGACTCCTGAACATAGATAAAAGTGAAGTGGTGAGGAGCAACAAGATGGCGATGGAGTAGGCAGACGTTCCAACTTCCACCTCCCAGAACCAAAGTGGATTACAACTTAAATTTAAGAACAGTCATCTGGAAAAACCAACTTTGGGCTAAACCAAGAAGAATCTATAACCAAAGATCACCGAAGAAGCCACACTGAGACTGGTAGGAAAAGCGAAAATGTGGAGAGGGCTGTCCAGCTCCTGGGAGCAAGCGGTGGCCTAGAGGGACTTGCATGGCTGGGTGGGTGGTCCAAAGAGGAGAGGGTCCTGGGCCCCAGGAACAGAGCCCCAGCCTGCAGCCCCAGAGCCTAGAAGAGACGTATGGACAGTATTTAGCTGCAAAATGAACCAGGATACTGTTTGCAAGAAAAAGACAGATTTCTCAGACCCAGGATCCTTCTTAAAGGGGCCGTGCAGAAAATCCTTTTCACAACCACTCACCCAGGGCTCCAGGGGACAGGGAGAGCTGAGAGGACCAGAGTAACAGGAAGAGAGTGTACTCCAGGAGGCACAGGGAGAAACACTTTGAGGGACAGCCACCTAACCCCTGGGATGAGTCACTCCCCAAATTTAAAGTGAATATTTTTCCTGGAACCAGCAATACCAGCAAAGGGAATCATGTCACCAGCCAAATGGAAGCTCTCCTGCTACAGTCAGAGCAGAGTCACTTAGAAGCAGGAAGCCCATCAGGGATATAGTATTGAGTGCTGAGATCTGAGCTACAACCCCCTACACTGCTGATTGCTCACCAGAGGATGGACAGCATTGGGATGCAGGAGTATGGTCCCGTCCATGGGGGTAGAAGCCAGGGCCAGGCAGTGGCTGCAACCTGGGTGCATAAATGCAGCTCTGACTGAGGGAGCAGGCAGAAGGCAGGGAACCAACCAAGGCTTGCGATTGGGCACCTAAAAGCAGTCCTATTGGTGGGGGCAGGGCAGAGACCCGGGGCCAGCTGCAGGGGAGGCCTGGGCCCCTGCGTACATTCTCACCTGGGGAGGCAAGGTGGAAGCCACAATGCCCATGCCCAAATGCCAGAGACAGCAGCAGCTGTGGTGGTGGGCTTGTGGACAGACCACACCTTGGGAATGCAGAGGCCACACCCACTGGACTCCTGTGGCCACACCCTTCTGAAGTCTGAAAGAGAAGAAAAATATAAAATAAAATAAAACAAAAGATAAAGGAAGTCTGGATAGAACAACACCTGAGGCTAAGGGACAAGCCACATCCAATACCTTATCTAACCCCTGATTTATACTGACCCCAACAAGTAGCCACCAATAAGAGGCAGCAGAAAGCAGATCTCAGGGGAACCTGAACATTTAAATGAACATCCTTCAGGCCAAAAGTAGATAAAAGCCAGCCTAAGAGTGCAGTTGATATTCACAATGGCACCTGGGTTCAGCAGAGGCAGCCACAGCATCTGGATATAGTGTTGCTCCAAAAAGGTAGATAAAGGTCAGTCATAGGCAGCAACCCCCACTGGTATGGACCAGGTTCCGGACAAGAAGGTCCAGGAAGTGCACGTCTAGTGGCCAGATACAAAGAGCATCAGTTCAGGACCTAACAACCCTTGTTACAGTGAAATCTTAAGGAAGGGCTCCTCACACCTGACCAGGTTAAGATATAGAAAATGCTGATACAAATAGCAAAAAGAACAGTGACCAACAAATAACTCACAGCTGTTTACAAACAGCAGCTGATGCCAACCCCAAAAGATGTAGAAACAACACAACTGGAAACTGGAGGAAGACAATACCAACCCTAGACTCAGCTAGTTATACAAACAACTCATCCAAAGACAGAGTCTATACACAGACAAAATGAAAAGGCAGAGAAATGCAACCCAAATAAATCAATAACAAAAAAATACCCAGAAAAAGATTTTAATGAGATGGAAATAACCAAATTACCAGATGCAGAGTTAAAAATAATGATTATTACAATGTTCAAAGATCATAGAGCAACAATGGATGTACATAATGAGCACCTAAATAAACAGAAAGCATCAAATAGGACATTAAAATCATAAAAAAGAACTAGTCAGAAATGATAAATACAATATCAGAAATAAAGACCACACTAGAAGGAATTAAAAGCAGGATGGATGAAGGTGAAGATAGAACCAGCAATTTAGAGGACAAGATAAATGAAAGCATGAAAGCAGAACAGCAAAAAGAAAAAAGGATCAAAAACTCTGAGGAAACTCTAAGAGAGCTCTGAAAACATGAAGAGAAACATCAGCATCATATGGGTTCTCTCTGAAGGAGAATAGAAAGAACAAGGGGTAGAGAAACTGACTGAAGAAATCACAGCTCAAAACTTCCCTAAACTGTTGAGGCAAAAAGTCACACAGGTTCAAGAAGCACAGAGAGTCTCATTAAAGATAAACCTAAAGAGACCTACACCAAGAAAGATCATAATACCAAATTTAAAGGACAAAGAAAGAATACTAAAAGCTGCAAGAGAAAAGCAGTCAATTGCCTACAGAGGAGCCCCCATAAGGATGACATCTGACTTCTCAACAGAAACATTAGAGGCCAGAAGGGAATGGCAAGAAATATTCAAAGTAATGCAAAACAAGAGCCTACAACCAAGACTTCTCTATCCAGCAAGGTTATCATTTAAAATCAAAGGAGAAATAAAAAGTTTCCCAGAAATAAAAAAACAACTCAAGGAATTTATTACAACCAAACCAATGATACAAGAAATGTTAAGGGACCTGTTGTAAACAGAACAAAGCAAAAAAAAAATCTAGAAAAAGAGGAATGTATATTTAAGAATAAAATGGCAATAAACAACTACATATCAATAATAACCCTAAATGTAAATGGATTAAGTGCTCCAAGCAAAACACATAGGGTAGCTGAGTGGATAAGAAAACAAGACCCATACATATGCTGTCTAGCAGAGACTTATCTCAAAATAAAAGAGACACACAGACTGAAAGTAAAAGGATGGAAAAAATATTTCATGTAAATGGAAATTTAAAAAAAGCTGGGCTAGCAATACTTATATATGACAAAATAGACTTTAAAACAAAGGCTATAGTAAGGGATAAAGAAGGTAACTACCTAATGATAAAGAGAGCAATCCAATAGGAAGATATGACCATTATAAATATCTATGCACCTAAGATAGGAGCACGTAAATTTATAAAGCAGATTTTGATAGACATAAAGGCGAGATCAACAGCAATATTATAATAGTAGGGGATTTTAATACCCCACTAACATCAGTGGATAAATACTCAAGAAAGAAAATTAACAAAGGAAGAGCAGCCTTAAAGGACTCACTAGATCAACTGGATCTAATAGATATCTTTAGAACCTTTCACTCTAAAGCAGCAGAATATACAAGTGCTCATGGTACATTCTCTAGGATAGACCACATGTTAGAACACAAAACGAGTATGAATAAATATAAGAAGATTGAAATCGTATCAAACATCTTCTCTGATCACAATGGCATAAAACTAGAAATCAACTACAATAGAAAAACTGAAAAATATTCAAACACTGGGAGACTAAACAGCATGTTATTAAAGAACAAATGAGTTAACAATGAGATTAAAGAAGAAATAAAAAATTTCCTTAAAACAAATGAAAATGAGCATACAACAACTCAAAATTTATGGGATACTACAAAAGCAGTCTTAAAGAGGGAAGTTCATAGCATTACAGGAACACCTTAAGAAGCAAGAAAAAGCTCAAATAAACTACTTAACACTACATCTAAAAGAACTAGAAAAAGAACAACAAACAAAGCCCATAGGAAGTAAAACAAAGAAAATAATAAAGATCAGAGTGGAAATAAATGACATAGAAGTAAAAAAAAAAAAAAGAGAGAGAGATCAATGAAACCAAGAGCTGGTTCTTTGAAAAAGTAAACAAGATTGATGAATCTTTAACCAAACTCACCAAGAAAAATAAAGAGAGGACTCAAATAAAATTAGAAGTGAGAGAGGAGAAATAACAACTGATACAGCAGAAATACAAAGGATTGTAAGAAAATACTATGAAGAACTGTATGCTATAAAATTAGAAAACCTAGGCAAAATAGACAAATTCCTCAAAACATAATCTTTCAAAAATCAATATAAAAGAATCAGAAAACCTTAACAAAATGATTTCATCAAATGAGATTGAAACTGTTATCAAAGAACTCCCAACAAACAAAAGTCCTGAGACTGATGGCTTCACAGGCGAATTTTACCAAATATACAAAGAAAAAATAACCCTATTTTTCTCAAGCTATTTCAAAAAATTCAAGAAGAAGGAAGACTTTCAAACTCCTTTTATGAGGCAAGAATAATCCTTATTTCAAAACCAGACAAAGATACTACAAAGAAAGAAAACTATAGACCTATAGACCTATAGACTATAGACCTTGATGAACTTAGATGCTAAATTTCTCAACAAAATATTAGCAAACCGGTTCCAGCAGTACATGAAAAAAATTATACATCACAATCAGGTGGGATTTACTCTGGGGAGACAAGGCTGGTACAATATTCACAAATCAATCAGTGTGATTCATCACATGAACAAAAGAAAGGACAAAAACCACATGATAATATCAATAGATGCAAAAAAAGCATTTGATAAAATCCAGCACTCAATTATGATCAAGGTTCTCAGCAATGTGGGAATACAGGGAACATACCTCAACATGATAAAGGCCATCTATGACAAACCCACAGCCAACATCATACTCAATGGGCAAAAATTAAAAGAAATCCCCTTAAGATCAGAAACAAGGCAGGGGTGCCCCCCTTTCACCACTCTTATTCAACATAGTCCTGGAAGTCCTAGCCACAGCAATCAGACAAGAAGAAGAAATAAAAGGCATCCAAATTGGAAAAGAAGATGTAAAACTATCATTATTTGCAGATGATATGATATTGTATATAGAAAACTCTAAAGTCTCAGTCAAAAAACTACTGGACCTGATAAATGAATTCAGCAAGGTGGCAGGATATAAAAACAATATTCAGAAACGAGTGGCATTTTTATACACCAACAATGAACTGTCTAAAATAGAAATTAAGAAAACAATCCCCCTTACTAATGCAACAAAAAATAATAAAGTACCTAGAAGTAAATTTAACCAAAGCAGTTAAAGCCTTGTACTCAGAAAATTATAAAACATTGATAAAGAAAATCAAGGAAGATACAAACAAGTGGAAGCATATACCATGTTCATGGATAGGAAGAATAAACATCATTAATGTCTCTATTACCCAAAGCAATTTATAAATTAAGTGCAATTCCTATTAAAATACCAATGACATACTTCAAAGATATAGAACAAATATTCTAAAAATTTATATGGAACCAAAAAAGAACATGAGTAGCCTCAGCAATCCTGAAAAAAGAATAAAGTTGATATCACACTTCCTGATATCAAGTTATACTACAAGGCCATCATACTCAAAACAGCTTGGTACTGGCATAAGAACAGGCATACAGATCAATGGAACAGAACAGAGAACCCTACACCTATATGGACAATTGATATTTGACAAAGGAGGTAAGAGCATTTAAGGGAGTATTAGACAGTCTCTTTAACAAATAGTGTTGGAAAAATTGGACAAGTACTTGCAAAAAAATGAAACTGGATCACCAACTTACACCATTCACAAAAATCAACTCAAAATGAATAGAAGACTTAAATGAAATGTAAGTTGTGAAACCATAGACATCTTGGAAGAAAACATAGACAGTAAACTCTTCAATATCTCTTGTACCAATATTTTTGCTGATTTATCTCCACGGGCAAGTGAAATAAAGGACAGGATGAATGGTGTCTTTCAGCAAAAGACACCATTAACAAAATAAAAAGACAACTCACACAATGGGAGAATATATTGTCCTATACATTTGATAAGGGTTTAATAACCAAAATTTATAAAGAATTTATAAAATTCAACACCAGGAAGGTAAATAATCCAATCAAAAAATGGGCAAAAGAAATGAATAGACACTTTTCCAAAGAAGACATACAGATGACCAATAGGCATTTGAAAAAATGTTCAACATCACTAATCGTTAGAGAAACGCAAATTAAAACCACAATGAGATAACACTTCACTTCTTTCAGAATGGTGCTCATTAACAAAACAACACATACTAAGTGCTGGAAAGGATGTGGAGAAAAGGGAACCCTCCTGCACTGCTGGTGGGAATGCAGACTGGTGCAGCCACTGTGGAAAACAATATGGAGATTCCTCAAAAAATTAAAACTGGAACTGCCCTTTGACTCAGCTATCCCACTTTTAGGAATATATCCCAAGAATACCAAATCACATATTCAAAAGAAGAGATGTACCCCCATGTTTATGGCAGCATTGTTTACCATAGCCAAGATCTGGAAACAGCCTAAGTGCCCCTCAGTGGATGAGTGGATTAAAAAGCTGTGGTACATATACACAATGGAATACTACGTGGCCATGAGGAAAAAGGAAATCTTATCTTTTGTGACAACATGGATGGACCTAGAAACTATCATGCTAAATGAAAAAAGCCAGGCAGAGAAAGAAAAATATCATATGACCTCACTCATTTGAGAACCCAATGAACAATGTGAACTGAGGAATGGAACAGAGGCAGAGGTGGGATCAAAAGGACCAGAGGGAAAGTGTTCAGAGGGAAAGTGGAAAAGAAGATGGGATCAGAGAAGGGAAAGAGATTAGTGAAATTATATATATATATATATATATATATATATATATATATATATATATATATATATATATATATATATATATATAACACAGCATTATAGAGAACAGGACAGAAAATCCTGGAGGGAAAGGGGGAAGTGTTGGGGGAAGGGGGGCAAAGAGGGGAGCCAAGGGGAACACGGGGGTGGGGGAGATATATTCGGTGGGACACTTGAATCTGTGTAAGCACAATAAATTAAAATCATTTAAAAAAAAGTACAGTGGTTACCAAGGGGAGAGAGATATTGAGGAAGAGAGTAGAGATGGACAAAAATACAGTGACAGAAAATGATTTGACTTTGGGTGATAGGTATACAACATAATCAACAGTTTAAATGCTATAGAAATGCTTACCTGAAACCTATGTACTCATATTGATCAATGTCACCCTGTTAAATTTAATTTTCAAATAAAAGTTTAAAAAGTGATGTAAGTATTTATTGAACAGCTCTTGAGGAGATAATAAAATATAAATTTATATTACATAACACCTCCCCCAAAATGCTTTGTGAGAGTATCTTGTCAAAATTCTACCCCCAGCTTAATCCCCTCCTAGGTGTCTTTCTGGCTCTCTGTTTGTATATATAATCTCTCTGTCCCTAAACTCCTCCAGCCTTCTCCTTCCTCTCAGATCATTCCCTACCCTCTACCATCTCCAGAAACCTCCATTCCATGTCGATAAGCAAGTCACTTGTAGTCTTGCTTGGATTCTTCCAGTTCTCTTCTCTACAGTCTATTCCAGTCAGCACTTCAGATTACTTATCAATGAAAATGTGAATATTGATACCACCCTCAGAAAGGGTGACTACAATGTCCTGATATATAGTTCTTTTCCAATAATAGTAACTTACCCCTTTAACTGTGATATTTCTGTTTTAATTCTACTAGTCTCTCCTCAATCAGTTTTAAAGTAGTCAAAATGTAAGATGGTGCATTAAGAGCCTTTATACTCCATCATCTTTTGTGAAACAAAGTTATAACAATAATAAGATTCAATAATATTGTAATAACTAGGTATGGCACCAGGTAGGTACTATACTTATCAGGGGATAATGTCATAAGGTATATAAATGGCTAACCACTATGCTATACATCTGAAATGAATATAATATTTAGTGTCAGTTGTAATTTTAAAATTAAAAAAATAAGATTTAATACTAAAAAAAATGGCATTTCTTCCAAAAAAAATCTTTGAAATTAATCCCAAAGCAAATACCAATAGAATTTTTTTCACATGAAAAAACTGATTTTAAAATTCATATGAAATGAGATCTATGAGAGATCACTTAGAAATTCTGGGGAAAGAAAAAGTAATGAAAGATGGATAATCCAACAAGGTATTAAAACCATTTATCAAACTATAATAGTTAAAATAGTTTGTGACTTCCCAGAACAAGAAGAGGTCAATGAAACAGAATGGGGAATTAATTACATCTAACACCACTAAGTAGTTAGATGTATTATGAGGATGGCATTTAAAATAGGTGAGAAGAAGTAGGTGTTTTAATAATGTTGGGGAAACTTGTACATAAAAAATTCTTAACCGAGAATCTTAACATCTCTCTTTATAAGTAATAAAAATAAATTAACTAAATAGATATTTAAGGATAAATTATGAAGCTCTAATGTAGAAGAAAACTAAGGTAAATTTTAGTGTCATCTTAGGGTGAGGGAAATCTTTTTAAAATAAGACACAAAACCTAAAAGCCATAAAGAAAAAATTAAAAGAGTTGATTACATAAAAATTTAAATCTTCATTATGGCAAATAAATCTTAAACAAAATCCAAGGGAAAACAAAATGATGGACAAAAAGGAAGTTTCTTTTATACATAAACAGTTCTAACAATCTAATAAAAAAAATAACAAAACCTAATAGAAAAATAAGCCAAAAATAATAATGAATAGTTCATAGAAAAAGAAATAACAAATAAAATTCTACTAAATTACTTGAAAAAGGCAAGTAGCAGCCAGAATATCTAGTGAAGAGTCCAGTAGCATCAGAATCTGGATATAAACTGTCAATTCACCATGTCTCCGTGACCTGTTTATTTCTCTCAAATACCAAAGATTGTACTCTTGTTACAACTAATATCACTAGTCTTTCTTTTTGACAAAATATTTAACATAGGTGTGTGTCCCAAACATCATCATAATATTAAACTTTCTCAACATTGGTCATAACTGAAAATAAGTCACTCTTGGTATTTAAAAGGAACTGGAATTATGTTCAAAGGACCCAGTTAATTGAGGCTTTATTTGTTTAGTGCGTATGTTCTAACTTCAAATACCTCTAAGTTAAAAAAAGTATATTTCATGCAGTTTGATGGAGCTGTTCGCTCACAATACAGTCTTAAAATACCTTCAATAACATGAGGAACTTTATGGTATTGCCATACAGGACTCAGACCCATTGTGAGAACACTTTTAAATTTTTAATTTTTTTTTCTAATGGATATTGACCTGTCCTGTAGGTAAATTTGGGTAATAATAAACTTCTCAATATTTATTTTCATTAACTTAATAGCCCCATTGCCATTTGAATGATTCTTGAAAATTCAATGCTATCTATGTACATTTGTTGATCAATGTCACTTTCTTAAATTTAATTTTCTAAATTAAAAAAAGGAAAGAAAATTCAATGATATAAATCACTGACTCCTAGTAGAATAACACCTAGAATACAGCTTAATAACTTAATACCTGGAACTTATAAAACTTTAAAAAAATACTTAATGTGGGAGCATCACAGTAATTAAGCTGGAGGATTCCAGAATCTTCTGATGAAAGTGTGACTTCTAATTCCAATATCTTAATATTCTTTTAATATATACTTATTTTTTTTGTTTTTTAGGAGAGGGGAGGAGAGAGATAAGAAAAATTAATTCATAGTTGCTTCACTTTTTAATTATTTATTGATTGTTTCTCATATGTGCCTTGACCAAGGGGCTCAAGCTGAGCTAGTGACGCCCTTGCTCAAGCCAGCAACCTTGAGGTCAAACCATCAACTTTTGGCCTTCAAGGCAGTGATCTTAAGCTCAAACCAGCAATCTCTGGACTCTAGTCAGTGACCTTGGGATCATGTGGGTGATCCCACACTCAAGCCAGTGACCCTGTACTCAGCTAGTTACCTCAGAGTTTCAAACCAGGGCCCTCAACATCAATACACTGTGCTACCACCAGCCAGGCTAATATATAGTTGTTTTATGTATCTAAAGTAGCAGAATGAAAATATCAGGCAACTGTTCACAAAAACAATTTAGAGTCAAGTGACAGCTAAAGAATAAGAGCCTAAGGCCCTGCCCGGTTGGCTTAGTGGTAGAGCATCGGCCTGGCGTGCGGGGGACCCGGGTTCGATTCCCGGCCAGGGCACATAGGAGAAGCGTCCATTTGCTTCTCCACCCCCCCCCTCCTTCCTCTCTGTCTCTCTCTTCCCCTCCCACAGCCAAGGCTCCATTGGAGCAAAGATGGCCCAGGCGCTGTGGATGGCTCCTTGGCCTCTGCCCCAGGCGTTAGAGTGGCTCTGGTCGTGGCAGAGCGACGCCCCGGAGGGGCAGAGCATCGCCCCTGGTGGGCTTGCTGGGTGGATCCCAATCGGGCACATGCGGGAGTCTGTCTGACTGTCTCTCCCTGTTTCCAGCTTCAGAAAAATACAAAAGAAAAAAAAAAAAAGAATAAGAGCCTAGAGGTACTGATTTATAAAGAAAAAAATGAAAAGAAATAAGTATATAGATTATTCCTGATGAATGATAAAGTACTGCAAAAATTAAGAGTATTTTATAATTATGTAAAATAAAAGGGTGGAGACTTGTTTAGAATAACACAAAATATAATTAATACAATAAAGAATGATAAATTTAGAATGGCACTAAATGGGGACACTAACAACTTTATCTCAAAGTTTTGTGTGGGTTTTGTTTTGTTTTAAGTGAGAGTACAGGAGATACAAAGACAGACTTCCCCATGCTCCAGGACTGGCATCCCCCCCGCAACCCCTCTGGGGCCATTGCTCTGTTGCTGGCCACCAAGCTACTTTAGCACCTGAGGCAAGGCCATGGAGCCATCCTCAGCACCTGAGACCAACGTGCTGGAATTCATCAAGCCATGGCTGCAGGAGAGGAAGAGGAAGAGAAAGAGAAAGAGGAAAAGGGAAAGGGGAGTGGGAAAGAAGCAGATGGTTGCCTCTCCTGTGTGCCCTGACCATGAATTGAACCCAGGACATCCACACACTGGGTCAACACTCTACAACTGAGCCAAGCCAATCGTCCAAGGCCACAAAGGTTTTGATAATATTTCTAGTCCTGGCCATTTGGCTCAGCCATAGAACATCCACCTGGCATGTGGAAGTCCCAAGTTCAATTCCCAGTCAGAACACACAGGAGAAACGGCCATCTGCTTCTCCCCCCCTCCCCCCTTCCCTTCTCTCTCTCTCACTTCCCCTCCCAAAGCCAAGATTCCTGTGGTTTGAGCAAAGTTGGCCCCAGGTGCTCAGGATAGTTCCATGGCTTTGCCTCAAGTGCTAAAGTAGCTCAGTTGCCAAGCAACAGAGCAATGGCCCCAGATGGGCAGAGCATCACCCTATAGAGGGCTTGCCAGGTGGATCCTGTTTGGGTGGGGGTGCGTGTAGGAGTCTGTCTCTCTGCCTCCCCACCTCCCACTTAATAATAATAATAATAATAATAATAATAATAATAATAAAGATTTTACTTCTAAAGAGCATATCGTGAGTCTCATGCCTGTTAAGATCAAGTTCAAGGTAACAAATACATCAAACTTGTAAGTGTATGCCTAGGCAAATTAAATTTTTTTTTAAACACTAAACTCTTAAATTGAATAGATTGCCTGCCTTTATTGACCTCTGCACACTAGTATAATTCATGCGTATAATCTCTGTATGATGTGAAGAGCATTTTAACTTTAAAAGTCGGTTATTTGAGGGCCCTGGCCAGTTGGCTCAGTGGCAGAAAATCAGCCTGGTATGTGGAAGTCCCAGGTTTGATACCCAGCCAGGGCACACAGGTGAGGCTCCCATCTGCTTCTCCCCCCTCTCTTTTCTCTCTATCTCTTTCTTCCTCTCCCACAACTGAGGCTCCATTGGAGCAAAGTTGGCCCGGGTGCTAAGAATGGCTCCATGGCCTCCACCTCATGTGCTAGAATGGCTCCAGTTGAAACAGAGCAATGCCCCAGATGGGCAGAGCATCGCCCACTGGTGGGTATGCCAGGTGGATCTTGGTCAGGTGCATGCAGGAGTCTGTCCCTCTGCCTCACTACTTCTCACTTCAGAAAAATAAAAAAAATAAAAATAAAGTCAGTTATATCACAAAAAAAAGTGATACACCACTGATGTAAGCAACAATGTGTATAAATCTTTGTTGAGCAAAAGAAGTCAGACACAATTGAGCACATGCTGCAACCATGCTATGTATATAAAGTTCAGAAACAGGCAAAACTATTACTCAGTATAGAAATTTTGAGACTCATTTTTTGCTGTATGAATTAGTATTTTATTCATTCATTTTTATTGCTGAGTAGTGTATCATTGCATGATTATGCCATAGTTTTTTATTCATTTACCTCTTGATGGACACTGTAATTTTCAGCTTTTCCTTATTACATCTAAGGCTGCTATGAACATTTGTGTAACAGTGTTCTGTGGACATAGGTTTTTATTCTCTTGGGTAAAAACCTAGTAGTGAAATGGTTAGATTCTGTAGTATTTGTATGTATACATGTGTATGAAAGTGTCACTTTTCTAAAGTGGATGCAGCATTTTATATTTCCATCAACAATAAAGCAGATTTCATCATTATGCATTCTCACCAACACCTGATGTAGTTAGTTTTTAAATTTTAGTCATCCTAATGGGTTTGCAGTGTGTCTCACTATGGTTTTAAGTTTAATATCCTTGATACTTAATTATGTTAGGCATATCAAAGTACACGATATCTAAACTAAGCTATAGTGACAGAAAGCAAATCAATTGTTGCCTAAGGATGAGGTTGGAGGGTGAGATTACCAAGTGGCACAAAAAGCTTTTAGGAGTGACATAAATGTTTGTAATTTTTATTGTGTTTATACTTCACTAGTATAAACATGTCAAAACTGATTTAATTGTCCACTTTAAATATGTGTAATTTAGTGTCTTCAACTCTATCTTAACATATTTTTTAAAGTAATATTAATAAAAAAAGAACAGGCAAAACTAGTCTGTGATGCTAGACTTCAGAACAATGATTTCAATGGGGGATGGAGATCACTTAGAAGGAGCCTAAGGAAACATTCTGGGGTGATGGAAGTGAGCTACTTCTTGACTGAGGTGTTGGTTGGGCAGTTGTATACATCTGTAAAAACTCAACAAATTGTACACTTGAGACCCATGTACTTTACTATTTTGAAATTTTAGCTTAATTATTAAAAATGTATTACTCAAAAATTTCATTCACAGTGTTTCTATAACATTTCAGCTATTTTTTCAAGGTTTTGATTTTTTTTAACCAAATAGAATTAAGTTTGGATTTTATATTTTGCTCTTTTGTTGTTGTTCAGTGAGAGAAGGGGAGGCAGAAAGACAGACACTTGCATGTGCCCCGACCGGGATCCACACACGGCAAGCCTACTATGGGGTGATGCTCTGCCCATCTGGGGTGTTGCTCTGTTGCTCAGCAATCGAGCTCTTCTTCTTAGCACCTGAGGCGGAGGCCATGGAGCCATCCTCAGCACC
The DNA here is from genome assembly GCF_036850995.1 of Saccopteryx leptura. NCBI lineage: Eukaryota > Metazoa > Chordata > Mammalia > Chiroptera > Emballonuridae > Saccopteryx > Saccopteryx leptura. Next base: position 105,442,526 of record NC_089507.1, on the reverse strand, counting down.
TGGTGCCAATTGAGCCATGACTGCAGGCGGGGAAGAGAGATAAGGGGGTGGGGGAAGCTAGATGGAGAGGGGTGGAGAAGCAGATGGGTGCTTCTCCTGTGTGCCCTGGCCGAGAATTGAACTTCGGACATCCACATGCCAGGTCAGCACTCTACTACTGAGCCAATGGGCCAGGGCCTATATATTACTTTTTACTAAAAGTCAATATTTATATTTATATCTAAGAATATCAACAAACTGGCAAATTAGTAACAGAAGCTGCAGCATTTAAAGAACAGTGTGACTGAATAACATTTACAGTTACCATCTCCCCAAAGACCTCTTTCATTGACCTTAGAAGTCAGTTGAGAAGCACATTAATTTCAGTTTTATAAACAAAAGCAAGGGCTATTTGAAGTAATCATTGCAAAACTGTGACAGTCATCATTTTCTTACTTTTCTGCTTAATGTCACTCTACTGAATGCTCAGTTTCTTGTGAGTTCTTCCTTGAGTAGATTTTTGCCCCTTGTGTGTGCATAGGACCTGTAGCTTGCTTCTAACCAACAGAATATGACAAAGGTGATAGAATATCACTTCTGTAATTATATTACATTATGTAAGACTCCATCTTGCTAGCAGACTCGCTGTACAATTCTTTTCTTTCTAGCTGGATTTGAAGACGTTAAGGAGCCATGTTGGAAATTCTCCTTGGAGCAGAGTTGTGGACAGCTTCTGCATGCTGAGGGAAGCCTCTGGCTGACAGCCAGTAGAAATGGGGCTCTCATCCTACAACCAAAAATAAGTAAATTCTGACAATGACCTTGGCAGAGGGCTCGTCCTCATTCCAGCCTCTAGGTGAAAATGCAGCTCCTCAAACATCGGAATTATAGCCAATGAGACCTTAAGCCTGGGCCCATCTAGGCCAGGAGCAAACATCTCTCCCACTGAAAGTCTGAAATGACGGTGCATGTTATTTTAAGCTGCTACATTTGTGGTAATAAGCTCTGCAGCAACACAAAGCTAATACAGTATTTTCTTTTGTAGCATACTAATTGAAGTTCTTCAGATACTTTCTGTGTTCCCTTGTCATTCCAATTTATTGCTGAAACTTCAGCTCAGGTCACAATCCTGGGACTCCAGAGTCACTTCCTCTGCCAAGTATGTATTTATTGGCACAGAATTAGGCTAGAGCTCGAGCATCTAACCAAACCAGACTCATATCTTCAATTCCTCTGAAGAGATGAAATTACAGCTCCATCTCAGGCCAAGAAAATAATTTCCCACCTGTACACAATAAAGACTTGGCTTGTACATTCCACTATAGTGATGTTAGGAAGTAACCCCAAGGTAAATAAACTTAATAAAATAAATATATAATATGGGAGAGAAATCAGGGTTTAATTTTGGCAGCTTAAAATTTTGAGTTGTACATACTTGCCTTTTTCTCATTTAAATGATTTAGAAATCCTGAAAAACATATCACTGTCAAAAAATAGTTCTAAAACATTCTTAGTATTATCATGTGGCTCACATTTCAGAGCTGCTTGTTTTGAGAGGCAAAAGAAGAAAAGCTGCAAAAGAACTTTGTTTTCTTTATTTTTCTTAATTTTTAAAAGTTCAAGACCATAAAAAAATTTTGCCACCTGAATGTTTTTTTTCTCTTCTTTCATGTAGAGCAAAATAATCTTATCTTAGTTTTGTTGAAAGTATTCTACATTATTATTAAATTTCTTTAAATTCCAACTATCTTTTAGTTCATTTTTAAAGCACTTTATTTTTTTTTAAAAAAGTATTTGATTTGGCTTCCTTCAGTATTTCCAAAATCAGTATAAAGCCTAGATTGGTTCATTAAGGCAATATACTTACCAGTTTGTGTTACATTATACTTAACTCTGGAGATCACATTAGAATAATCAGAATCAAACATTAAATTCTACCATTTTAAGCAATAATTTAATTAATGGATCAGAAGGTATCAAGTTCCTACAGGGTACAACATTGTGGCACAAACATATATGCATGGTTTTCATTACATGAAACAAAGTTGCTAGTCTTAAGTATGCATTATTTAGAATTGACAAAGCAAAGACAGAAGACCCAGTGGGATCATGTAAGTGAATAAAAGAAATTCATTGAACTCATGCTTTGTTTATATATAGTATGGAGATCTTGGAACTAAATGAAACTGTGTGTCATTAAATTGAAAATTATTTTAAAATAAGGGATATAGCCAATAAGTTTAATGTAGGCTCAAGATGTAAGTGTCTTTCTGCATCCATAAAGAAAATAGTAACCAGAAAGTCTGAATGAGCTTTTTATTTTTCCTCTAAGAGTCCCCTCATAACTGAAGAATAGTGAGGGCTCTCGGGCATTTAAGTACAGATTGAATATGCTGATTTCCAAAGTCCTGAATTACAGAACACTGTTCAGGAATAATAGATTCCAAGGTCAAACCAAAGATGCTGCTTAGTGATACCTTTTTGTGGTTTATAATACATATATGTTAATATTTTGCAGATGTTGAGAAGTTCTGTAATAGATGAACCACTATGATTTTGTTTAACACAGAATTTTCAAAACCTATTAAATATAGAACACTTTCAAAGGCAAATTTATTTACTTGCTTGAGAACAATTTTTGCAGAATGTGCAACATGTCTGGTCAAAACTACAGTGTGAAAAGAGCCTGAACAAGCTTTAGGTTTATAATGGTGTACAGCTAAAACTAGATTATCACTTAATTTTACAAGATTAGAAAAAAAGAAAAAGAATTCAAAAACTGAAAAAAAGAAATTTTAAATAATGAAAATGAAACTGAGAATCTAATTTTAGGGTCTGAGAAGAATTAATAATTGCACACTCAAGTCAGTTCATAGCCCAGCTTTCAAAAATGAAACAGAGGATACCCAGAAAATGGTAACAATACACTTCAGATCTTTACCACTATCATCCCAAGAGTCAAAATCTTAGAGACTCTTCTACAATAAGATCTAACAATTGTACCTTTCTACCTAGATTTCTCCACTCTTATCCTCACCCTCAAAGCCTCCCCATCCACCAACTTTTTTCATCCTTCATAAAAAGTTCATTATTTAGCAGGAAGGAAATGTCTTGATAGTGAAACTCATATTCAGATTGATTAACTAAACAACATTCTGAAGGCAGCTGAAGAAAGAAGTCTGGAATAACTGAATAATGTTGTAGAAACTAAAGTTTTATGTATCCTATTAGAGTCCCTAAAAACCAGAGAGCTAGACAATTCTGCTTATGTTAAACAAAAAATAAATAAATAAAAAGAACGGAAACTATAGACTTGACCAGAACCTTTAAGGGAGGAATGTCCAAGTGCCTTTAAAATTGGTGAACTACATGATGCACAAAATAATTCTGCATCAAAGAGTGAAACTGTTTGGTAGCCCCATAGAATGCAAGAAGAATGCAAAAACCGTAGCAGGGGCCTGACCTGTGGTGGTACAGTGGATAAAGCGTTGACCTGGAAATGCTGAGGTCGCTGGTTTGAAACCCTGGGCTTGCTTGGTCAAGACACATATGGGAGTTGATGCTTCCAGCTCCTCTCACCTGTCTCTCTCTCCTCTCTCTTTCTCTCTCTCTCTCCCTCTCTCTCTCCTCTCTAAAATGAATAAATAAAATAAAATAAAATAAAAGAATTGTTTAAAAAAAAACAGTAGTAGGATGTGAGGATAGTGTGGGAATAAAACAAAATGGGGTGGGGGGAATAGGCTAAAATAAAACAAAAAAGGAAATGAATATGGGAATACTTAAATAAAATAAAATAAAAGTGAAAAGCAAAATCTAGGTTGCAGAAAATCAAAACAGTGATGTAGAAAACAGTTATTCCAAATGCAATGGTAAAAAAAAATGAGTATAATGAAAGAAAGTGCAAGAGATGTGAAGGACAGACACAAGTCAACAAACAGAGGGCAGGAGTAGAGGAGAAAGCTGCTTCCCCCTCCTGCTGTTGTCCTCCACATGGACAAGTACCACTTACAAAACACTCTGGTTCCTTGTTCTTCATTCATTTATTCCTTCCTTCCTAGATGAAAGTGACCTGGCTGCCCACAGGAAGCCAATGTTCTGTTGTCTCATCCAACCTTTAAGAATTAGAGGTAAAGCATAGGGAATACAGTAAATAATATTTCAATAACTATGTATAGTGCCAAGTGGGTACTGGAAATATCGAGGGGAACCCTGTGTGAAGTATATGACTGTCTAACCACTAAGTTCTGCACCTGAAACCAATACAAAATAATATTAACAACAACAACAACAACAAAAAAGATTTAAAGGACCAGGCTCTCACCTTGTCAGGAAATTTGTACAAATGGATCGTAAATTCACCTCATAGTGGAATTATAATCTAGTACCTTGGACAGGGAACCCTGAGATAAAGATTTGAATACAAGTACTAACATAACAATATGGAGAGGCTAAACTGGGATAAAGAATGCAGCTTCATTTTGAGACTTTAGTTAAGCACATGACCTTGGCAATTTGTGGAGACTTTTCTGAGCCATGTGTCTGATTTTTACATTTGTGGTTCTATATTTTTAATGTGTTTAGCATAGTACCATAGAGTTTTAACATGATAAGATCATTGAATCTATGGTGGTTTGGTTCACAGACAGGGGCTATTATATAGAAGCAGGGTTATATTTGTCAAACCATAAATCTATGACTCATGTGTGTAAGCTACCTTAAGCAATATAAAAGGCCTTAGCAAACATGTGGGTTCTAAAAGAAGCATGAGTCTCACTCAGGATACTGGACAGTCTGACCTCAGCAGATGTTGGCCATTTGGGTACCAATAATCAAACACCAGCTGTATAAGGTCAGCAGCAAATGCCAGCCATAACAGCTTCAACCAAGCCTCAAATAACTCTAGATTAGAGGATGCTATAGCCTGGGTTTAAAGTCACACATACAGCTTGACCTGTTCTACAAGTTTGACTGAGTCAGATTAGATATTTCTAGATGTGGGTGAGGAAAACAATATTTACTGTAAGGCAGCTGAATTCTATGTGTACTATAAAACATTAGTGAAGTTCTAGGTTTAAAATGTTAATGTTGGTTTTGGGGGTCTCTGAAATTGCTCAACAGATGAGTGGGAACTCACAGTACCATAGAAAGAAACACCACATCTTTTAAAAAACAAGGATAACCTTATGCTATAGGCTGTGCCTTTCTAAATTGATATTAGGAGATGGAGCCTTTGGGAAGTGATGAGGTCATGAGAATGTAGGTCCTTATGTGCAGGATTAGTACCCTTTTAAAAGGGACCTTAGTGAGATCCCTTACGACCCACTGCCACGTGAGGACACAGCAAGAAGACATCCATCAACATATGAATCAGAATGCAAGTCCTCACTAGACACAATCTCTGTTTGCATCTTGATCTTGAACTTCCAGCCTCCAGAACTGTGAGAAATAAATTTCTGTTGTTTATATGCCATCGAATATATCATAGTCTGTTGTAGAACACTGAACTGATCAGTAATATAATTGAACATGTAAGTGGAGGAAAATAATAAGATCAATCTAATAGATGATGAAAAGCAATGGATAAAAGTCAAAATCAATTTCTACAAACACTTTTAGTAAACAGAAATTAGAAAGATAATTTCTCAAAAAAGATAAATAATATCTGCCTGAAGAAACTTTAATAAAGTTGATGATGATAATTCACATGAGAATCATACTTCCTTACATATACATAGAAATAGAAGATAAAGTATATATTTTAAAAACTCAAAAGACAGTTACCCTCAAAAGCATGTCTGGACCAAAACTGACAGCACCCAAGTTGTAACTGGAACAAAGACTGCAAAGCAACTTCTCTCAAGGGCAAAACATGGCAATGGCTATCTGAAATTCAATTCCTGATGAGAACAGGAGCTAAAAATGCTTTTATAGAGGAGAGAGGAATCTCTGGTGCAGAAGAATTTCAAATAATCTATTGTATATAGACACCCTACCCTCAAGAAAGGAAAGAATAACTCTTCACTCTTGAACTGTGGATGCATGTAGTGAATTCCTTCAAAGAGAACAGTATGTAAAGGAGTAAAAAGAATCATTGGACAGTGAAGGAACCTTAGCCAGGTGATCAAGGTTAGCAACAGCAGCAATATGTCATGCTCATAGAATATATACTCTTCATATACTGTGATGAAAACAGCACATTACCTCTGTAGTCATCCTCCCCAAAATTCATAAGTCAGTCTAAACATGAAAACAGCAAACAATCCTAAGAGACAAAATACTTGATCAGTACTACTCAAAATTGGCAAGGTCATCAAAAACAAAGTAAGTCTGAGAAACTGTCACAAGCTAGAGGTCATGATTAAAAGTAATGTGGTATTGTAAGCAGGAATAAATATGCTATCTATATTACTGATATTAGTCTGACTAGCCATAAATAGAGCTAATTACGAATGTCCAAAGTAAGCTTATAAAAGAATTTCTGTAAAATGTTAAATCTAGTTTGTTGCCCTAATAACCATAATTCAGTATTACTAATTTAGTGATCGCAGTTATGTATTCTGTAACAAATCCGAAGTATATAATCAGTCCTGTGCTTTCACCTCTGGCCAACCTCCCCTTACAGTTAAAAGGTCTGTTCCCTTCCAGCTGAGGCACATCAAGGGTTAACATCTGAGTAAAAATAACTGTTTCTCTTCACTCTCATCATGCTGAGTTTTATACTTCTGACTCTCCCTCAAGGCCAAGAAGGCAACCTGATTGTGGGACTCTGTGGACACTTTTTACATGAAACAAAAATCCTAGCTTATAAGTTACTTGCTAGCTTCAATTTCTGTAACAACCAAAGAGACAAATTTTGCTTTCAGATGTGCCAGCTAAGGGCGACTATAAACCTTCATTCACTTATCTGAACAATTTGTGCTGAGTCCCCTCAGTAAAGAACTCAACACCCTCCTTTGAAGTCCTCTGTTCTAGTTTTACTTATCTCCCACTCCTTCTCCCTCCTTATAAAAACCCCTATGTGCACCAGAGGAGGAAGATGAATTTTTGAGGACAGAAATCCCATCTTCTCAGGTGGCCAGCACTTAAATAAACCTCTTACTTTGGTGTCAGCTCCTGTGTCTTGTAACTGGTTTTCATGGTGACAGGCAGTCAGACCTGAGGGCCATATTTCTGGTTTCAGTATCTTGAATGGGATACTAGAACAGAAAAGGCATATTAGGTAAAAAGTTCAGGAAATATAAATAAGCTCTTAATTTTAGTTAATAATCCTGTATCCTATTTGTTTATTAGTTGTGAGAAATCCATTCCACATGTAAAAATAAGAAACCCTGGGTGTGGGGTGTAAGGAAACTCTATTATGTTTGCCTTTTTTTTTTTTTTTTTGGTACATATAGTTATTTTTGTTCCTCTTTTTTAATTTATTATCTTTATATAGATTCTAGTGTCCCCCCGAATGCATCCCTCCTCCCCATGATCCTCTCAGCATCCCCCCGGCCTCCTTCCCTGCAATGCCCTCCAGTTGTCTCTCCAGGATTATCCCAACCTATCATCCCCTTTCCCTCTGTGCACTTTCCCTCTGGTTCCTTTGATCCTGCCTCTGTCTCTATTCCATTCCTCAGTTCACATTGTTCATCTCAAATGAGTGAGGTCATATGATATTTTTCTTTTCTGATTGGCTTATTTCACTTAACATAATAGTTTCCAGATCCATCCATGTTGTCACAAAAGGTAAGATTTTCTTCTTTTCATGGCCCCATACAGTATTCCACAATAATGACCACAATAGTATTACATTGTGTATATTATTGCTTTTTAATCCACTGATGGACACAGGCTGTTTCCAGATCTTGGCTATTATAAACAATGCTGCCATAAACATGGGGGTGTATTTCTTCTTTTGAATCATTGATATGGTCTTCTTGGGATATATTTCTAAAAGTGGGATGGCTAGGTCAAAAGGCAGTTCCATTTTTAATTTTTTGAAGAATTGCCATACTGTTTTTCACAGTGGCTGCACCAGTCTGATTCCTACCAGTAATTCAGGAGGGTTTCTTTTTCTCCATATCCTCGCCAGCACTTATTCTGTGTTGTTTTGTTGATGAGCGCCATTCTGACTGGTTTGAGGTGATATCTCATTGTGGTTTTAATTTGCATTTCTCTAATGACTAATGATGTTGAGCATTTTTTTTCATATGCCTATTGGTCATCTGCATGTCCTCTTTGGAGAAGTGTCTACTCATTTCTTTTGCCCATTTTTGGATTGGATTGTTTGTTTTCCTGGTGTTGAGTTTTACAAGTTCTTTATAAATTTTGGTTATTAACCCCTTATCAGACATATTGTCGAATATGTTCTCCCATTGTGTGGACTGTCTTTTTATTCTGTTCATATTGTCTTTAGCTGTACAAAAGCTTTTTAGTTTGATATAGTCCCATTTGTTTATCCTGTCTTTTGTTTCACTAGCCCGTGGAGATAAATTGGCAAATATATTGCTGTGAGAGATGCCAGAGAGCTTACTGCCTATGTTTTCTTCTAAGATGCTATAGTTTCATGACTTACATTTAAGTCTTTTATCCATTTTGAGTTTATTTTTGTGAATGGTGTTAGATGGTAGTCTAGTTTTATTTATAAATATTTGCAGGTAGCTGTCCAGTTTTCCCAACACCATTTGTTAAAGAGACTGTCTTTACTCCATTGTATGCTCTTACCTCCTTTGTCCAGTATCAATTGTCCATATAAGAGTGGGTTTATTTCTGGGTTCTCTGTTTTGTTCCATTGATCTATATGCCTGTTCCTATGCCAGTACCAAGCTGTTTTGAGTACAACAGCCTTGTAGTATAACTTCATATCAGGAAGTGTGATACCACCCACTTTATTCTTCTTTTTCAAGATTGCTGAGGCTATTTGTTTTCTTTTTGGTTCCATATAAATTTTTGGAATATTTGTTCTATATCTTTAAAGTATGTCATTGGTATTTTAATAGGAATTGCATTGAAATTATAGATTGCTTGGGTAATAGAGACATTTTAATAATGTTTATTCTTCCTATCCATGAACATGGTATATGCTTCCACTTGTTTGTATCTTCCTTGATTTCTTTCATCAATGTTTTACAATTTTCCAAGTACAAGGCTTTAACCTCCTTCATTAAATTTACTTCTAGGTAATTTATTATTTTTTTGTTGCAATAGTGAAGGTATTGTTTTAATTTCTCTTTTAGACGGTTCATTTTGGTGTATAAAAATACCTCTGATTTCTGAATATTAATTTTATATCCTGCCACATTGCTGACTTCATTTATCAGGTCCAGTAGTTTTTTGACTGAGACTTTAGGGTTTTCTATATACAGTATCATATCATCAGCAAAAAATGATAGTTTTACTTCTTCTTTTCCAATTTGGATGCCTTTTATTTCTTCTTCTTGTCTTATTGCTGTGGCTAGGACTTCCAAAACTATGTTGAATAAGAGTGGTGAAAGAGGGTACCCCTACCTTGTTCCTGATCTTAAGGGAATTGCTTTTAATTTTTGTTCATTGAGTATGATGTTGGCTGTGGGTTTGTCATAGATGGCCTTTATCATGTTGAGGTATATTCCCTGTATTCCCATTTTGCTGAGAACCTTGATCATAAATGGGTGCTGGATTTTATCAAATGCTTTTTTTGCATATATTGATATTATCATGTGGTTTTTGTCCTTTCTTTTGTTTATGTAATGAATCACATTGATTGATTTGTGAATATTTTACCAGCCTTGCCTCCCCAGAATAAATCCCACTTAATCCCGATGTGTGATTTTTTTTCATGTATTGCTGGATCCAGTTTGCTAATATTTTGTTGAGAATTTTTGCATCTAAATTTATTAGGAATATTGGCCTATACTTTTGTCTCTTTGTAGTGTCTTTGCCTGGTTTGGAATCAGAATTATGCTCGCCTCATAAAAGGAACTTGGAAGTTTATCCCCCTCTTTAACTTTTTGAAATAGCTTGAGAAGGATAGGAGTTAGTTCTCCTTTGAATATTTGGTAGAATTCCGTTGTGAAGCCATCTGGCCCAGGGCTTTTGTTTGTTGGGAGTTTATTGATAACTATTTTGCTCTCATTTGTTGTAATCTGTCTGTTTAGGTTTTCTGATTCTTCCAGATTGATTTTTGAAAGTTATACGTTTCAAGGAATTTTTCCATTTCACCTAGGTTGTCTAATTTTTTGGATTACTGTTTTTCATAGAATTTTCTTACAATCCTTTGTATTTCTGCTGTAGCTGTTAATTGCCATTTTATTCCTTAAATCTACATTCCTCTTTTACTAGATATTTTTCCTGCTTTGTTCTGTTTAAAACAGGCCCCTTAACATTTCTTGCAGCATTGCTTTGGTTGTAATAAATTCCTTGCTTTTTTTTTTTTTTTTTTTTTTTTTGGTCTAGGAAACTTTTTATTTTTCCTTCAATTTTAAATGATAACCTTGCTAAATAAAGAAGTCTTGGTTGTACGCTCTTGTTCTGGATTACTTTGAATATTTCTTGCCATTTTCTTCTGGCTTCAAGTGTTTCTGTTGAAAAATCAGAAGTCATCCTAATGGGAACTCCTTTGTAGGTGATTGACTGCTTTTCTCTTGCAGCTTTTAGTAATCTTTCTTTATCTTTTAGCTTTGGTATTTTGATTATGATGTGTCTTGGTATAGGTCTTTTCCGGTTCTTTTTTAATGGGGGTCTCTATGCTTCTTGAACCTGTGTGACTCTTTCCTGCATCAATTTAGAAAAATTTTCAGCTATGATTTCTTCAATCATGTTCTCTATCACTTGTTATTTCTCTTCTCCTTCAGGACTGCCTGTGGTGTGGATGTTGTTTCTCTTCATGTTGTCACAGAGCTCTCTTAGAGTTCCCTCAAACTTTTTAATCCTCTTTTCTTTTTGCTGTTCTGCTTCCATACTTTCATTTATTTTGTCCTCTGAATCACTGATTTGATCCTCTGCTTCATCCATCCTGCTTTTAATTCCTTCTAGTGTAGTCTTATTTCTGATATTCTGTTTGTCATTTATGTTGGTTCGTTTTTATGATTTTAATGTTCTTTTTGATACTTACAATTTTTTTTATTTAGGTGTTAATTGTAGCTTTGAGATCTTTAAGCATTCTAAAAATCATTATTTTAAACTCTGTATCTGGTAATTTGATTACTTCCATTTCATCCAGATTTTTTTCTGGATTTTTTTATTATTATTCATATGGCTTACATTCCTCTGTGTTCCCATGGTTTCTGTGTGTGGTTTGCAGGCTTGTTAGCATTGTGGACCTGAGGTTGGTTTATTTAATTCAGCTTCTTCTCTTTTAATTCTCCTTAACTAGTAGAGCCTCTTTAAAGTCTTGATTTCCTGCTGTTTGTTTGCTGAACCCTGCAGGTAGCTTCTATTTGCTGATATCAGCAGGGGGCTTCTATGTTTAGGAGAGGGAAGTAGGTATATCTTGTTTTTGGTTTTTGTTTGTTTGTTTGTTTGTTTTTTAGCCCTAGTTGAAACTGTATCCAGGAATGTGGTGGGTGTGGCCTCTGGGAATCTGAGAATGTGTTCTGCCCAGGTATTCTCCAGGGGTGGGGTGTATTCTCAGTATGGAGGGGGCAGTGTAGCTCAGGTCTCCCTAGAAACTGAGTCACTGCCCATCCCCCTTATTTCCTCCTTTCTGGAAAGCCTTTCACACTGATTGGAGCTGGAGAGCTTTTTGGAGATGGGTCACCTGGTTCCATTCTATGCTTGTACTGGGCAGAGGGAGCAACCCCTCCCTCAGCTATGGCTGCCTCTGCACTGGAGAATGAGTCAGCTCAGCTCTTTTCTTATGCAAGACCAGTCAATTTTCTCAGCCCTCCTCACCCAGGAGCCCCAGGCAAGTGGCTATGATCAATATTTTCTGCTCTGTTTCTTTAAGGATACTCTTCCTTATGCTAGCCACTTCCCACAGACAGAGCTCTTGCTCCTCTTCTCATTCAATACTGTCCAGCTATCCCCTCCAGACCCTGAATTTCTAGGCTGGATCTCTGGTTCTGAGACTGAGAACCCCAGCCTCTCAGGGTCTCTCTCCTTGTAATGAGAGCCCTTCTGGACTCTCAACCTCAGCCTCCCCTCACTCCTGGGAGCAGAGGATCCCCCACTGTGCCCTCGCACTCCCCTCCAGGATCAGTGTGGACTATTCTGTGCTCCTTGGTTTTTGAGTCCTGTTGTTTTAGTCCAAAATTGGTTTTTCATGATGATTGTTCTTAAATTAATTTGTAATCCACTTTGGTCATAAGAGGTGGCTGTCTGTGCGTCTGCCTACTCTGCTGCCATCTTGTAATCTCTCTACACATATAAAGTTATTTTAAACATTTATTTTATAATTATTACCCTATACTTTGGGAGACTGGATGACTAAATACAAAAAAATAAAGACTGTTCCTCATCTGGCATAACAAACTGGCATAATTTCCCAGAAAGTAAAAAGTTAAACATAGAAATTGAAATTATTTTTTATTAGAGTAAAATACAAATAGATATGTATATTGTGGGAACAATTTACTAAAGATAACACCAATAATAAAAAAGGTGAATTTATAAATATTAATAAATTTGAGTATATAAAGAATTATATAAAGTGATGTATATATAAAATTATAATAAACAAATTTTACATATTTGCAATATAAATGACTACTGTCAGCTACTTGAAAAGAGCATGTTCATTTGATTCTAAGATTTCCATAGCCACACCCGGATTTTTTTTTATTTTAGTGTGGGATTTTGTTTTTGCTACCATCATAGAGAAATGGCTTAATCTCCAGGTACAGGGCTCATGTCCACCCTGAGAACCTTGCAAACAGTTTATGTAGCTGTCCAAGCCACCTTGGGCTTGTCTTCCAGACTGAGAGTTGTTTCCACATTGCCTGAGCACTTAAGCTACTTCATATTCCATTTGTTCTCTTCATTCTTAGAAGGCTTCCTTTCAAATTTTTCTTTTAATCCCAAATACCTGAATGTTTTGTAGTGTCTAGGGTATTGAGTTCCCTGATTTTCATTCTGTTTTTTCTCCCCTTCTCTTTTCATGGGGTGCTTATGTTGACAATAATGTGTACGTGTGTTCTCTTCACTGGTTTATCTGCAGAAACTTCTCAGGGCTTTTTTTTAGGGTATATGATTCAACACTGTGTTAAAGAGACATGCTCCATTGAATAAAACAGCAGTGTGGATATATATGTATTACACTTTTACAAAACAGTAAGAATAAAAGGAATATATACAAGTAGAAAAATGAACAAATATCAGAACACAAATATACAACGTACTAAAATATATATGCAAGTGACCACTATGGATACACTGAACATTACCATCATAAATAATCAAAGAAATTTTAATTAGGAGAGAGGTGAAATTTTCCCATTATATTGGCAAAGATAAAAAGAATAGCCACTATTGGCAAAGGTGTGAGAAACAGTAATTCTTATACGTTCTATAAACTCATATAAGGCTTTTACAAATACTATTGTACTTCATCTATGTGAAAGAGAATTGCCCCTAGTTTTAATTAGTGAAAATTCATGACTGAAACAAGTTGCAGAGCTAGTTCTGTACCAAATTCTTAAACTCTAAATATTGATTAAAATCTTTGAACAAAAACTGCTACAGTGGTTTTAACAAATTTCTTTTAAATAACAATGCTAAGTATATAGTTAAGGAAGGTAATTGCTTTCAAGTAGACATGCTTCCCAACAAACACAAAATAAATTTTTGTACCACGGAAAAAATAATATTTGTACCATGTGTTTTCTTCCAAATGTAGTGTTGGCTTCAGGGTTTCTTTCTGTGTCTATTATCAAAATAATTTGCCAGAAAAAATAAAGTGCTTGACATAGCAAGGACTCACAATATTAGATGGCTAAACGAAAGGATGAATAGATGGACGGATGGATACATGAACACATGGATGGATGGACACATGGATGGATGGATGGATGGATGGATGGATGGATGGATGGATGGACAAACAAATTAATAAACCAGATGTGGTTCTTAAAAACCGCTATGTTCATATCCTCACTCAAACTCATTTTCTTCTAATTTTGGCATCATATTTATTAAGCCAGAGAGATGACTGGAAATTATTTTTACCAAAAACAGGGTGGGGGAGGGGGCAGTAAAAAAGACAGAAACAAAACTATAGTGCTAATTTTACTATAAAAATAATTTTAATGGGACTGACCTGTGGTGGCGCAGTGGATAAAGCGTTGACCTGGAAATGCTGAGGTCGCCGGTTCGAAACCCTGGGCTTGCCTGGTCAAGGCATATATGGGAGTTGATGCTTCCAGCTCCTCCCCCCTTCTCTCTGTCTCTCTCTCTCCTCTCTCTCCTCCCTTTCTCTCTCTCCTCTCTAAAAATGAATAAAAAAATAATTTTAATGGTTATAATTTCTTAAAATAAGTGAAAATATATTCTTAAAAGAGAAATAAATGGCTATGCTTTGCATTAAACACTAAAAACCTTTTATGACAATAGTACTGGTATTTTTTTTTCTGAAGTAAGAAGCAGGAAGACAGAGAGACAGACTCCCTCATATGCCCCACTGTAATCCACTTTGCAAGCCCACTAGGGGGTGATGCTCTGCCCATCTGACACATAGCTCCTTTGCAACTGGAGCCATTCTAGCACCTGAGGCAGAGGCCATGGAGCCATCCTCAGAGCCCAGGCCAACTTTGCTCCAGTGGAGCCTTGGCTGTGGGAGAGGAAGAGAGAAACAGAGAAAAAGGAGAGGGGGAAAGTGGAGAACCAGATAGGCACTTCTTTTGTGTGCCCTGGCAGGAATCGAACCCAAGACTTCCACACACCAGGCCAACACTCTACCACTGAGCCAATTGACCAGTGCCAGTATTGGTATTTTTAAATGTAAAGACTTTAAAGTTAATATATAGGGTTCCCAATATATTTACATAAATCTTTAAATTGAATTACATCTCAATTCATAATGAAGCTAAACATAATATGACAGGTTTTGAATATTTTGATGAATGTTTCATATATTAAAGGAATTTAAAGTTTACTTTAGAAAAATCATTAATACTCCCTAAAATAGACCATAAAAGTATCACAGACATCCTTTTGATCCTCATGAGTATACTTTATTTGTCCTTGGAAAAAAATGTATCCAATGTACCTTTCAGAATGATTTATTAGCTGTTATTGTTACGGTGTTCAATATTGTTCAATACTGAACTGCTATACTGATTACCACTCTCCACTCTGCTTTAGTTCTATCATGTGCTTTTATTTACCTCCTGAGGCGAAAACATTTTAATTGGTTTAGAGAAGCTTGAACTCTCCTTTATCAATGACAGATTTTATCAAAATGGAACTAACTCAGGAGCTGTAGTCTCAGCGAACAAAAACCATGAACCACTTTAGGTTTCTAAGGTATAAGACTTATAAACCAAGAGTAAAAAAAAAAAAGAAATAAAGAAGGTCTTTTTGAAAGTTAAGAACCTTTTTAAAGATATGCATATATATGTTTATACACACATATTTATATATATGAATTTATATTGACATATATAGCACTCAGGAATAATTTTTCAGAAATTTGAAGAAATATCAAATATATTAAAATACTTAGTAAAAGTCATTAAGATGCCTAAAATGGTTTATAACTCTAACAGGGAAAGTAGATGAAACAACTTAATAACCCTCTCCTACTTTGTTTTTGCAGTGCACTGCTTGCTAAATTATCTACATATTAAATTTATAGAACACTGCAGTCAATTTTGCAATAATTTACAGTTATGGTAAATCCTGCTAACTGCATAAACTTAGGCAAATGGTGCCTTACTTTAATAGGTCTATATTTCTTTACGTATGTGTCTCACAATGCTCCATTATTTATGAGCAATGGCACAAAAAATAATTTGCTTGTTGCACAGGAATTGTATTTATTTAATAGATTTTTATTTCCATACAAATTTTACTACTTCAAAAACTGAACCTTAACTTATTTGCACAAAGGCAAATATTAATCATAATGCGTGTGAAACAAATACTAACCACAGTGATAGACACCTACTTTTAGCTTTCACTTTATATAATTTTATTGTAATAAAAACACTTAACATGAGATCTGCCCTCTTAACAAATTTAAGTAAGTACAGTATTATCAAAAGAGTAAAAGAAAAGTCTTGGCTGGATATGTAGAAACTGGAACTTTTGTGCACTTTCGGTAAGGATAAAACATGGGACAGCCACTATGGAAAACAGTATGGAGTTTCCTCAGATAAATTAAAAATAGAACTGCCAGCAATCCTACTTCTGGGTATTTATCCAAAAGAATTGAATTTAGAATCTCAGAGAGATATTAATACTCTCCTGCTCATGTGCTTATTGCAACACTGTTTAACAGTAACCATAATATACAAACATGTCCATCCACAGATGATTGGTTATCCCTTTTGTCAAGAAAGATGACAAGAAACATAAGCCACTAGAAACAGAAAGGCCAATAGAGGTAAATTCAGGCTCTCCCTACATTCCTGTTGCAAAAAAAGTATAGCCTTTCCTTGTATTGAATTCTAGTGAAATTGAATATATAAATCTACTGGGCACTCTGTGTTTAGGAAAGGTAATATGGGTTGTTCAAAGTGGTTAGTAGCTGCTATCCCTTCAGTAAGTTCTCTTAGTTTATGCCCAGTGAGAGTTCCTTAATTTTATTAAGCACTAATTTTTATTGTTCTCTTTATTATGGATTTGTATGGGATTGTTTTCAATCTCTCTACATCACACTGAGCAAAAGCCCTTGAGAACTACAGACATTTCCCTTACAAAGTTAGAATCTTGCATAGAAATTTTACTCTACAGTCATCTCATATTACCTAGTTGTGTTACAAGTAACAGTGAATTATTTCAGTGAGTTGGTGGAAAAAAAAATATTCTTTTCTAAAAGGATTGTGGAATAGACAGAAATGTAGGGTCACCTCTGTAATGTAATATGAAAGGTACAGAAAATACACTTTACTTACAACACATAAATCCAGTGCACTCATATATTATCCCCATGCACTGAACATACACATGTATCCAGATGCTCCATTACTTTGTATTAATAGATATTTTTTGTTCAAAGCACACAAACAAAAAATTTTTGTAAAAGTACACTTTCATGGACAAACCAATCAAGTGTTTACAGACTACCTATTTTATGCTCAGCTGTGTGCCTGAGCATTATGAAAAATGCAGACAAGTATAAAACACCATTCCTGCTCTTTAGTAGCAGCAAGTAATTTGGCTGATAAAAATCAAGGTGAAATGACATACTTCAAAGATATAGATCACATATTCCAAAAATTTATATGGAACCAAAAGAGAACACAAATAGCCTCAGCAATCTTAAAAAAGAAGAATCAAGTGGGAGGTATCAAGTTATACTACAAGGCCATTGTACTCAAAACAGCCTGGTACTGGCATAAGAACAGGCATATATATCAATGGAACAGAACAGAGAACCCAGAAATAAACCCACAGCTCTATGGACAACTGATATTTGACAAAGGAGGTAAGAGCATACAGTGGAGTAAAGACAGCCTCTTTAACAAATGGTGTTGGGAAAACTGGACAGCTACCTGCAAAAAAATGAAACTAGATCATCAGCTTATACCACTCACAAAAATAAACTCAAAATGGATAAAAGATTTAAATGTAGGCCATGAAACCATAAGCATCTTAGAAGAAAACATAGGCAGTAAGCTCTCTGGCATCTCTCAGAGCAATATATTTGCTGATTTATCTCCACGGGGAAGTGAAATAAAAGACAGGATAAACAAATGGGACTATATCAAATTAAAAAGCTTTTGCACAGCTAAAGACAATAAGAACAGAATAAAAAGACAAACTACACAATAGGAGAACATATTTGACAATACGTCTGATAAGGGGTTAATAACCAAAATTTATAAAGATCTTGTAAATCTCAACACCAGGAAGACAAACAATCCAACAAAAAATGGGAAAAAGAAATGGATAGACACTTCTCCAAAGAGGACATACAGATGGCCAATAGGCATATGCAAAAATGCTCAACATCACCAATCATTAGAGAAATGCAAATTAAACCCACAATGAGATATCACCTCACACCAGCCAGAATGGCGCTCATCAACAAAACAACACAGAATAAGTGCTGGCGAGGATGCGGAGAAAAGAGAACCCTCCTGCACTGCTGGTGGGAATGCAGACTGGTGCAGCCACTGTGGAAAACAGTATGGAGATACTTCAAAAAACTGAAAATTGAACTGCCTTTTGACCCAACTATCCCACTTTTAGGAATATACCCAAGAACACCATAGAACGGCTCCAAAAGGAGAAATGCACCCCCATGTTTGTGGCAGCATTGCTCACAATAGTGAAGATCTGGAAACAGCCCAAGTGTCCATCAGAGGACAAGTGGATTAAAAAGTTTTGGTACATATATACTATGGAATACTACTCAGTCATAAGAAATGATGACATCAGATCATTTACAATAACATGGATGGACCTTGATAACATTATACGGAGTGAAATAAGTAAATCAGAAAAAACTAAGAACTATATGAATCCATACATAGATGGGACATAAAAATGAGACTCAGAGACATGAACAAGAATGTGATGGCAATGGGAGTGAGGGGGTGGGGGGAGGGGGGATGGGATGAGGAAGGAGAGAGGGGGTGGTGGAGGGGAGGGGCACAAAGAAAACCAGATAGAAGGTGACAGAAGACAATTTGACTTTGGGGGAGGGTTATACAGCACAATCAAATGTCAAAATAATCTCAAGATGTTTTCTCTCAACATATGTACCCTGATTTATCAATGTCACTGCATTAAATTTAATAATAATAAAAAAAGAAAAAAGAAAAAAATCAAGGTGAACCAATGAAATAACATAAAGCAAAAAAGGTCATGTTACATGAATTTCTAAATGTTATGGTCCCAACCAGGTGTCAGTAAACTTTTTCTCCAAAAAGGTAAATAGTAAATATTTTAGGCTTTGGAGGACCTAACATCTCTGTCAAGACTGCTCAACTCTGCCACTGTAGCAGGAAAGTAGAGACAATGCTAAATGATGAATATGTCTGTGTTCTAATAAACTTTATTTATAAAAATACCTGGTGGGCTGAAATAGGTCTGCCAAGGTAGTTTACTGCCCCTAAGTCCATTTAGTAAACATGCTTACATGATATTAATGATGACTTTGAAAAATCAAGCTTTTTTTTATATCTTTTTTTTATTAAAATATATGTGACATATAACACTATAAATTTAAGGCAGATAATATGTTAATTTGATACACTTATATGTTGTAATGTGATTGACACTGTAGTGGTAATTAACATCTCCATCAAATGACATAATTATTTTTTCTTTTTAGTGATTGGAATCATTAAGTTCTAGTCTCTTAGCAAGTTTGATGATTATACTATACTATGTATTAGACCTCTAGGCCTATTTACTACTCATTGCACATTTGTATCCTTTAACAATGTATCTGACTTATCCTTCTACTCCTTTTCTCATGGCAACCACCATTCTACTCTCTGTTTTTATGAGTTTGGCTTTTTTAGATTCCACATATAAATGATATCATAGAGTACTTATATTTCTCTGTCTGATTTAACATAATATGCTCAAGGTTCATCCATGTTGTCGCAAATGGCACAATGTCCTTTCTCATGACTGAATAATATTCACAAATATGTGGGATGTGTGTGTATGTGTATGTGTGTATGTGTGAGAGAGAGAGAGAGAGATCTTCTTTATCCATTTATCTGTTGTTGAGCACTTCTTTCCATATCTTGGCTATTATGAATAATGCTTCAATAAAGGTGAGGGTACATATACCTTTTAGTTCTTGATTTTCTTTCCTTTGGGTATATTCCCAGAAATGAAATTGCTAAAATGTAGATAGATCCATTTTTAATTTTTTGAGGAAGCTCCATTGTTTTTCATAATGCTTGAACCAATTTACATTCCCCCCACAATGTTCAACTATTCCTTTTTCTCCATATACTAGCCTACACTTATGTCTTGTCTTCTTTTTTTTTTTTTTTTTTTTTTGTATTTTTCTGAAGCTGGAAACGGGGAGAGACAGTCAGACAGACTCCCGCATGCGCCCGACCGGGATCCACCCGGCACGCCCACCAGGGGCGACGCTCTGCCCACCAGGGGGCGATGCTCTGCCCCTCCGGAGCATCGCTCTGCCATGACCAGAGCCACTCTAGCACCTGGGGCAGAGGCCAAGGAGCCATCCCCAGCGCCCGGGCCATCTTTGCTCCAATGGAGCCTTGGCTGCGGGAGGGGAAGAGAGAGACAGAGAGGAAGGAGGGGGGATGGAGAAGCAAATGGGCGCTTCTCCTATGTGCCCTGGGGGGGAATCGAACCCGGGTCCCCCGCACGCCAGGCCAACGCTCTACCGCTGAGCCAACCGGCCAGGGCCATGTCTTGTCTTCTTGATGATAGCCATTTTAAAGAGTAAGATAATATCTCATTGTGGTTTGGCTTTGTATTTCCCTGATAATTAGTGAGTTGCACATCCTTTTGTTGGCCATTTGGATGTCTTCTTTGGGAAAATGTCTATTTAGTTACTCTACCCATTTATTAATTGGACTGTTTAGTGTTTTGCTATTGAGTTATATGAGTTCTCTACATATTTTGGATACTAATCCTATTTGATATATGGTGTGCCAAAATTTTCTCCCATTCTGTTGGTTGCTTTTTCATTTTTACAATTGTTTCTTTTGCTGTGCAGAAGCTTTTAAGTTTGATGTAGCCCCATTTCTTGATTTTTGCTTTTGTTGTTTGTGCTTTTGGTGTCATAGCAAGAAAATCATTGCCAATATCAATGTCAAGGAGTTTCTTTCCTATGTCTTCTTCTAGAGGTTTTATGGTATTGATTCAGTTTCATTGTTCTGTATATGTTTATCCCATTTTCCCAACACCGTTTGTGGAAGAGACTGTCATTTCTCCATTTGTTATTCTTGGCTCTCTTGATGAATATTATTGATCATATACCTGGAAATTTAATTCTTGTCCTGGTCTGTGTGTCTATTTTAATGCCAGAACCATACTCTTTTATGACTATAGCTTTGTAGTACAGTTTTAAATCAGAAAGTGTAATATGTCTGCCCTTGTTTTCTTCCTCTGGATTGTTTTGGCTCTTTGGGGGTCCTTTGTAGTTCCTTCCATACAACTTTTAGAATTTGTTTCTATTTCTGTGAAGAATTACTTTAGTATTTTGGTGGGATTGTGTCAGATCTACAGATGATTCTGGTCATTATAACAACATTCTTCTGATCCCTGAATATAGGTATCTTTCCATTTTCTTACATCTTCTTTGATTTCTCTCAGCAAATCTTACAGTTTTTCATTGCATAGACCTTTCACGTCCTTGGTGTAAAGCCAGGAGCTACGGCTGCCACTATCAAAGCAGCCTGGCCCATGCAGGTTCGCATTGGATTCGGACAGTCGGTAAAGAAACAATGGAGCCAAGAATTGGTGGGCCATTAGTCTTTAATCCTAGCTTGCACCCGGCGGGCAAGTAAAAAATACACACTGGGCTCCAAAACCCACTCACATTCAGTGCTAACAAAGCTACTGACTTATCCGAGTTTCCTAGAATCAAAGGTTTCTAGCTCTCCAGACTTATTCACCTCTGTTCCCCATCTCCTTCCTTATCCCAGATACAAACTCTACACAAACTGGCATCTCACTCAGCACTCCGCCATCTTGGCTGCTTCTCCTGGCCTACTCCACGTGGCCTCCTTCTGCTCTCTGCTCTGCTCTCTCCTCTAATGATAATCTCAGGAACCAAGAGCGTAAGCTCCTGTTCTGCCCCCATTTTATAGTGTAGATTCATAACCTTTAATCCAATATACAAAATAGGGAAGTCTCTGCCACAAAGTCACTTCTCTGAGGCATGATTGGATTGTACCGCCCCACATCAGAAAGGGTAGGAAAGGCTTAATCCCAAAACCAAGCCCCAGGCTACAAGGATTCTGCCTGCCTTTAGCCCACCCCAACACACATTAATATCACCTGGGCAATGGCCTCCTCATGGGCAGCATAATCTTTAACAAAGTGAGCATAATACATTTTATCTGCCCAACACTTGGTTAAATTTATTCCCAACTTTTATTGTTTTTGATGCTATCATGAATGGGATGTTTTTCTTCCGTTTTTTGCAAGTGTTTCATTATTACTGTATAAAAATGCAACTGATTTCTGTGCACTGATTTTATATCCTGCAATTTTATTGAAACTGTTTATTAGTTTCAACAGTTTTTTGTTTGTTTTTTGGGATTTATTATAGAATATACAAAATCATATGGTCTTCAAATAGTAACAACTTGACTTCTTCTTTTCCTAATTTGGATGCCTTGTATTTCTTTGTCTTGACTACCATATTTCCTCATGTGTAAGACACACTTTTTTTCAAAACATTTGGGTTCTAAACACTGGGTGCATCTTATGCAGGGGTTGTGGCATTTCCAATGCCATAAATGGAACTGAAAACAAGGCAAAAAACAGTGATTTGTCATCAGACACAGATGAGGATAAGCTAATGGATGGAAGTTTCCACAGTGATGAGGAGTTGTATAAATTTTATGATGAATAAAACTTGAATTCAGTAACTTTATGTAATTTTTTTCAAATTTTGGGCCCCAACATTAAGGTGCATCTTATACGTGGGAGCATCTTATACATGGGGAAATATGTTAATTGCTCTAGTTAGGACTTCCAGTACTATACTGAAGAAGAGTGGTGAGGATTGGCTCCATGTCTTGTTCCTGACCTTAGCGGGAAAGCTTTCCACTCTCTCTAGTAAGTTTTTAGCTGTGGGTTTGTCATCAATGGCCTTTATCAGGTTAAGGTATGTTCTTTCTATACCCATTCTGCTGAAGGTTTTAATCATAAAAGGAGGATTTTCCTACATGAGCAAGATTATTTTTAATAAAGCCTATTTTTATCAATGTCTTTTAATTTTAGGAATATGATCTCTGTGTCTTCTTCACAAAAACTTTTCCTAAATGATGCATAATAGAGTCATGTTAGAGGAACCCAAGAGCTAGCTTTCAGAGCCTTTAATTGGCCAAAATTGTGACAGTTGTGAGCATTGAAAAGAATAAGATGACGATTGCAAACATTCCATAAAACACTGAGTGTATAAAAATCTATGAATCCATAATACCTAACTAAAGGAAAAAAAATCAGAAAAGACTAATTATTGCATTTACATTAGCTACTGAATCAATTTTTTTTTGGAAATTTTGAAATAAAAGAAAAAAATTAAGCTTGACCTGTGGTGACAGAGTGGATAAAACACCAATCTGGAACACTGAGCTCCTCAGTTCGAGGCCCCAGGATTACTGGTCAAGGCACATATGGGAGTTGATGCTTCCTGCTCCTCCTTCTTTCTTTTTCTCTCCCTTTCTCTCTCTCTCTCTCTTTCTCTCTCTCTCTCTCTCTCTTTTCTCTCTCTCTCTCTAATTCTCCCCCTCTCTCCTCTCTAAAAATGAATAAATAAAATCTTTGAAAAAAAGAAAATATTAAATATACATATCTCTGCCTTTTTATAGGAATTGTACTTCAGAGTAACCTTATGTTCCAAGTTCATAAGGAAAAACTATAGTTTACAGAAGAATGCCAGCTAATTATCATGAAAAAAGTATAAAATTAGAAAAGACTTGTTATTGGCAATGTCCAATAAAGTTATGTATTCAGACAAGGATTATAAACTTATTTTAAAACCATCACACAATAGTTCATTAAAAACTGGATGCATATATGATGCTAAAGTACACCATATAATTTCCTGGTTGCAAAAATTTTTAAGTGTAATAAAGGGACAAGGTTATCTTCATCCTAATATGGTGGCCAACTTTTAGTTTCAAAGATAATAGGACAAATGATGTCATGTTCTTCCAGATATACTACAGTGTGAAATATGCATCACTATGATGCTACCTAAAAATATTTAGCATATAATCAAGACTTGAAAACCAATTTTAGTTTACAATAAATGCAAGGTAATGAGTTATAAAGTTAAATGACACTGTGAGGAAAAAATAAGACAGTGTCCAAAAGGTCAAATTCCTGTGCCATTAAGTTGTTTTTCATCAAAAGAAACTTAGATATGACAATCAGATACAACATATGGCCCTAGATTTAATAATGTTCATGCAAACATACTGAAAAACACTGGGGCACTGGGGAATAATAGGGAAATTTTAACTATGGATTGGTTATTAGATGTCTATGTGGTAAAATGTTCTTACTTTTTAGAAATGTAATTCTTTTTTTTTTTTATATGTAGGATGTTGTAACATCAGTAAATTGCTAGAGTAAAAAAATAGTGCTGTCCTCCATCTATTTCACACTCTCCCATGATCCCATCCCTGACCTACTCTCTTGGACATCTTGTATTATTTTTTCTATGACAGTTATTAATAACTAGAAAGATTTAGTTAGTTGGTTGGTTGGTTGCCCCTCTCCCTTTTCCAGAATATAAGTTCTAAGAGATGTGGGATCTTGCCTGTCATGTTCACAATTTTACTCTTAGACTTTAAAAAATATATGGCTTGCAGTAGATGCTCAGTAAACATTGTTAAATGTTTAAAAAGCATACTTGCACTAAATCACAAGTAACATTTTATTTGTGAAAACCTTTGAATATCTCCTCTGCTTAGTTTCACTAGTGGTTTTCTTGTTGAAATATGTTGACAAAATTGGGATCGAGATGCTTTTTTTAAACTTCACATATGAATGTAATTTACATTGTGCACTGGCTGCTAACAAACAAAGAGGGTAAAAAGATGGAACTGTGTGGGATTTTAATTCAGCGTTATTTCTGATCACATGTGAACAGTCTGCTGTGCACTGCTGGAAGACATCATGGTGAACTTCAAAGAGCTGAGTGTTCAAGCACCTGTTTCTGAGCTATAACCTGTTTATACTTCCTTAATAAGATGAAACTCAATGTTTTCAGAAAGCCAGTACATGAGAGTTCTAAACATATCCTGTTGGAATCAAATCTTCAGTCCTAAAAATAAAGCTTTCAGTGCTCAGATGAAAGAAAATTAAAAAATTTTATTTAAAAAAAAATGACACTAAAAATTGTAATCTAAGGTAACTGTACCAATGTGAATAAGAACATCCTTTCTATCTATAGGGAGCATATATTATATTCAAGATAATATTTAAATTTATAGATTACAGAGACTCTGTGGCTCAAAAAATACTAGTGGCAGATTTTTTTCATACATACACTGGAGTCCAGGGAAAACTAATAATAAGACCATATGCTTATCATTCAATGACTTGACATTGAAAAATCTGTCTTAAATAAAAAAGGCCACCTAAAAAAGTGCACTAGCGACACATCTAATGGCTTATTCGGTATCTCTTACTCTAATCAAAACATGAAGAACAAGAAATAAAAATCACTGAAGCTTCCATTGTAACAGAAAATCACTATTGCGTGAACATATTTTCTCTGGGTAACAATTTCTTACAACCAGAATTCTGCTTTACTTCTAGGTTTCTTTGTCATTGAAAGGGAAGATCATAAAGAAAGGTATGGATACACATAGGGTAAGAACTAGTCTATAATGAGAAATACAATCAATCTTTTCCCCCAAACCATAGTAACCTCATCTGTTCAACAAATATTTAGTGAGCTTTTACTACTTGCCACACACTATATTAGAATCTGAGAATACACAGAGCGAAAGGAACATTAAACCTTCATGTTCTCAGGGTGTGCTCCAGCAAAAGCTACATGAGTGGGGCAGAATATATCTTAAAGCTATGCAGAAACAGACTAGGAAGTCAAGCTTCTAATATTAGTGTTTCTTTAAAAGGCACAGGGTAATCTGTTAATAATGCTATTGTCTGAATGTTTGTGCCCATCTGAAATTCACATGTTGAAATCTTAAACACAGTGGTGATATTAAGAAGTGTGGCCCAAAAAAGAGGTAGGGTCTTTGGAATGTGGTTAAATCATGAGGCTGGAATCTTCACAAATTAAATCAGGGCTCTTATATAAAAGATCTCACCGACTCCCTAACCTCTTCCACCATGTCAGAATACAATTGGAAATCTGCAACCTGAAAGGGGACCCTTGTCAAAACATGGCCATGCTGGCACCTTGATATTGGACTTTACAGCTTACAAAAATGCCAGTTGTAATACACACACACACACAATTTTTTTTTTCTTTGACAGAGACAGAGTCAGAGAAGGACAGATAGGGACCGACAGACAGGAAGGGAGAGAGATGAGAAGCATCAATTCTTCCTTGTGGCACCTTTGTTGTTCATTGATTGCTTCTCATATATGCCTTGACCAGGGGGACTCAAGATGAGCCAGTGACCCCTTTCTCAAGTCAGCAACCTTGGGCTCAAGTCAGTGACCTTTAGGCTCAAACAGTGACCATGGGTCATGTCTATGATCCCATGCTCAATCCAGCGACCTTGAGGTTTCAAAACTGGGTCCTCTGTGTGATGCTCTGTCTACTCACCACCACCTTGTCAGGCCCAGTTATAATATTTTGTTTTAGCTGACAAAATAGACAAAACCAGTTAATAGGTTAAATGCATGCATCATCTGTTGATTGATGAGGCAATATAAAAGAAAATATTTATTAAATGTTGTCATTATACAAACATAATGAAAATATAAGAGTCAGAATCCAACTTATTCATAGATGTCTATATAATTTTGATCAAAATTAAGCAACTAAAAAATACCATACATTGGAATGGTTACCAGGGGGAAGGAGTTGTGGGAGAAGAGAGTGAGGAGAGGGGAGTAACGAAGGACAAGTATGGAATGAAAGAAAATAATTTGACTTTGGGTGATGGGTACACAACATAATCAACAGTTTAAATGCTATAGAAATTTTTGCCTGAAACTTATGTACTCTTGTTGTTCAATTTCACTCTGTTAAATTTAATTTTCTAAATAATTTTTTTTTAAATACCATACACTTATCTAAAATACACAAAGGTAAAATTAAGCAACTAACATATCAAGATCAAAGGAATTTGTCCTAGAAATACAAAAAGATTGTATAATTTCAGTATAACTTACTATATTAATATAATCACCTACATGGATGCCAAAAGGTTTTTGAGTGAATTCATCACCCATTCAGAATAGAAAGAAATTATCTTGACTTAATAAAGAGTATCAGAGACCAACAGCAAATGCTGTACTTTAACAGTGTTTCCAATATGAAAAATAGCACTTATCTCTGGCATTATTGTGAGGACTAAATAACTGAATGCATATCATGCACTTGTACCAATGCCTGTTGCACACAAAAAAATAGTCTTTTATACATTTTACATTTAAGGGTGTTGGAGCTATTCTTAGTTTATAAGCCGTATTAAAACAGGCCATGGACTGGATTTGGCCTCTGCGTCATAATTTGCCAACCTTTATCTGGAATTCTATAGGCAGCTAAAAATATCCATCAAAAATTGGTGGGAATGTAAAGTAGTACAACCATTATGGAATAAAGTATGGTGGTTCCTCAAAAAACTGAAAATAGAACTACCTTATGACCCAGCAATCCCTCTACTGGGTATATACCCCAAAAACTCAGAAACATTGATACGTAAAGACACATGCAGCCCCATGTTTATTGCAGCATTGTTCACAGTGGCCAGGACATGGAAACAACCAAAAAGCCCATCAATAGATGACTGGATAAAGAAGATGTGGCACATATACACTATGGAATACTACTCAGCCATAAGAAATGATGACATCGGAACATTTACAGCAAAATGGTGGGATCTTGATAACATGATACGAAGCGAAATAAGTAAATCAGAAAAAAACAGGAACTGCATTATTCCATACGTAGGTGGGACATAAAAGTGAAACTAAGAGACATTGATAAGAGTGTGGTGGTTACGGGGGGGGGGGAGGGGGGAAAGGGAGGGGGAAAGGGGGAGGGGGAGGGGCACAAAGAAAACAAGATAGAAGGTGACAGAGGACAATCTGACTTTGGGTGATGGGTATGCAACATAATTGAACAACAAGATAACCTGGACTTGTTATCTTTGAATATATGTATCCTGATTTATTGATGTCACCCCATTAAAAAAATAAAATTATTTAAAAAAAAATTAAGGCAAAAAAAATTTTCAGAATAGAAAGTCTCAATAATGTTCAAAAGTTTGAATCATACCAAGCAATTTTCTGGTAACAATAATATCAAAACAAAGTTTTTAAAAATATATTTCTAAACCACAAACATTTGGGAACTAAAGAGTAACTTCTAAGTAACCATGGGTCAGAAAAGAAATTGTAATGAAATTAGTAAAATATTTAAATGATAAAAAATAATCAGTAATATTTGTGGTACATGCCTGTTTTAGAAAAGAAAAATTATTTTCTTTTTTTAATTGAGGTATAGATGATATGTAACATTATATTAGTTTCAGTTGTACAACATAATGATTTGATATTTATATATCCTATATTGTGAATTGATCACAACAGTAAGTTTAGTCAACATCTTCCACTGTACAAAAATGCATTTCTTTCCTGTGATGAGCACATTTAAGAGCTCTCTTAGCTACTTTCAAATATGCAATACAGTATTATCAACTATACTCACTATGCTGTATATTACATCCCTGTAATTAATTTATTTTATAACTGGGAGTTTGTACCTTTTGACTTCTTAACCCATTTCTCCCACCCTACCCCCTCCTTCCTCTGGCAACCACAAATCTGTTTTCTGTGTCTATGGGCTTGGTTGTGTTTTGTTTTGTTTTGTTTTTATTTAGAGTTTACATATGAGTGTGATCATATGCCGTCTTTTTCTGTATCACTTATGTCACATAGTATAATGTCCTCAAGATCCATCCATGTTTCACAAATGGCAAGGTTACATTCTTTTCATATCTGAATAGTATTTCATTGTGTGTACTATATATATATTAAACAGACAAACATTTCCTGTGTCTGTTAATATATCAATAGACACTCAGGTTGTTTCCATATCGTGACTACTGTAAAAAATGCTGCAATGAACATGGGGTTGCATATACTTTTCAAGTTGGTGTTTTTATTTTCTTTGACTAAAAACCCAGAAGTGGAATTGCTGGGGTTTTGATTTGCATTTCCCTGATGATCAGTGTTAAGCATCTTTTCATGTACCTATTGGCCATCTGTAGATCTCTGGAAAGAAAATGTCTGTTCAGATATTCAGCCCATTTTTAAATAAAATTGTTTGTTGTTTTGTTGTTGAATTGTATAGGTCAGGGGTTGGGAACCTATGGCTTGTGAGCCAGATGTGGCTCTTTTGATGGCTGCATCTGGCTCACAGACAAATCTTTAATAAAAAAAATAACAACGTTAAAAATATAAAACATTCTCATGTATTATAATCCATTCATTTCTTACCACTCATGTTCATGGTTGCGGGTGGCTGGAACTAATCACAGCTGTCCTCCAGGACAACATCAAATTTTTATTGGATAATGTGTAACGTACATGGGTCATTGTGTGGTCAGGAAGTAAACTTCCCTCCATTTAATCAAGTAGTCAGCTAGCTAATTGCAGAAACCCTTTTGATGAAGAAGAGGGCTAAAAGAAAAAAAGATGAGGAGTATCGTACTTTTCAGCAGGAATGGACAGAGAAATTCGCCTTTGTGGAGAAAGCAGGTTCTGCAGTGTGTCTAATATGCAATGATAAAATTGCATCAATGAAATGGTCAAATATAAAGCATCACTTCAACACATGCCATACTACATTTGAATCAAAATATCCAGCGGGGGACAGCAGGAGGCAAGCATGTCAAGAACTACTGTGCAGAGTGCAAGCTAGTCAGCAGCAACTCTGTACTTGGACTCAACAAGGTGACTGGAATTTGGCTAGCTTTGCTGGTGCTTTAGCGATTGTGAGAAACGGAAAGCCATTCACAGATGGGGGGTATGCTAAAACATTCATGCTTGATGTTGCCAATGAAGTTTTTGATGACTCCTCAGATAAAAACAAGATAATCAAATGAATAAAAGACATGCCTCTGTCCGCAAGAACTATTCACGATCGTACCATCATGATGGCAAATCAAACTGAGGCAACACAAGTGAAGGACATAAATGCAGCACCATTCTTTTCTCTCGCTTTGGATGAGTCAACAGATGTAAGCCACTTATCCCAATTCAGCGTGATTGCAAGGTATGCTGTTGGTGAGGAAAGTCTTGCTGTTTTGCCTATGAAAGAGACAATAAGAGGGGAGGATTTATTCAAGCCTTTCACTGTTCACTAAAGAAAAAAAATCTACTGATGGGTAAACTTATTTTGGTGTGTACTGATGGTGCTCCATACATGGTGGGGAAAAACAGGATTCGTAGCACTTCTTCATGAACATGAAGAGAGACCCATCCTAAGTTTTCACTGCATCCTACATCAGGAGGTGCTTTGTGCTCAGATGTGTGGCGAGCAGCTTGATGAGGTGATATCACTGGTTATTCGAGTGGTCAACTTTATTGTTGCCCGAGCTTTAAATGATCGCCAGTTTAAAACACTGCTGGATAAAGTTGGGAATAATTATCCCAGTCTGCTTCTGCACAGCAATGTATGTTGGTTGTCAAGAGGGAAGGTGCTCAGCTGTTTCACGGCTTGTCTGAGCGAAATCCGAACTTTTCTTGAAATGAATAACGTTGAGCATCCTGAGTTAGCTAACACTGAGTGGCTCCTGAAGTTCTACTATCTCGTGGACATGACTGAACATCTGAACCAGCTCAATGTGAAAATGCAAGGCGTTGGAAATACAGTTTTAACCCTTCAACTAGCAGTGTTTGCATTTGAAAACAAGCTGGAACTCTTCATCACCGACATTGAAACAGGTCGTTTACTACACTTTAAAAAACTGGGAGAGTTTTAAGATGCATGCACAGCAAGTGACCCTGCTCAACATCTTGATCTCCAGCAGCTAGTGGGCTTCACATCTAATCTCCTGCATCATTCAAAGTGTGCTTTGGAGAGTTTCATGAGCGCACTAGTCTTTTTAAGTTCACCCATCCACATGAGTGTGCAGTGGACAGTGCAGACCTGAGCTACATCCCCGGTGTCTTCATCAGAGATTTTGAGCTACAAGCTGCTGACCTGAAGGCCTCAGACATGTGGGTGAATAAGTTCAAGTCACTGAATGAAGATTTGGAAAGACTGGCACAACAGCAAGCAGAGTTGGCGAGCAAACACAAGTGGGAAGAAATGAAAAAACTTCAACCCGTGGACCAGCTGATTGTCAAAACTTGGAACGCGCTTCCCATCACATACCACACACTGCAGCATGTGAGTATTGCTGTATTGAAAATGTTTGGCTCTATGTATGCATGTGAGCAGTCTTTCTCACATCTAAAGAATGTTAAGACAAATCTACAATCATGTTTAATGGATGGAAGTCTCAACGCCTGCATGAAGCTTAACCTCACCATGTATCAACCAGACTACAAAGCCATCAGCAAAACCATGCAGTACCAGAAGTTGCATTAATGGTAAGAAGTACTTTATTCATCACTGGTTAGCAACAGCATAACAACACTATTAAAAAGAATTCAGAGACTTATTGTACTTTAAAAGTATTGGTCTTACATAAAATGCACACATTTACTTGTATTTAGTGTTAAACATATTGTATGGCTCTCATGTAATTACATTTTAAAATATGTGGCATTCATGGCTCTCTCAGCCAAAGAGGTTCCTGACCCCTGGTATAGGTCCTTCATTTTTTTTATATATAAACCCCTTATTATATATATGATTTGCAAATATTTTTTCATATTCAGTAGATTGTCTTTTCATTTTGTAGTGATTTCTTCACTATGCAGGAGCTTTATAATTTGATGTAGTTCTAGTTTTTTTGTTTGTTTTGTGTCCTTTACTTTTAGTTTCAAATCCAAAAAAATCATTACCAAGACCATTGTCATGAAACTTAATTTCTATGTTTTCTTGTGGGAATTTTAGGGTTTTAGGCTTTACCTTCAAGTGTTTAATTCATTTTGAGTTAATATTTATGTTTTATTCTTTTACATGTGCCCTGTTCATTTTTTCCAACATCATTTGTGAAAAGACAATTTTTTCTTCCTTGTGTATTCTTAGCTTCTTTGTTGTAAATTAAACATATAGGTGTGAATTAATTTCTGGGCTCTCTTTCTTCTGTTCCATTGATCTATGCATCTGTTTTTATGCCAGTCCAATACTGTTTGATTACTAAACTTTGAAAGCAGGGACCATGATGCCTCCAGCTTTGTTCCTTTCTCAAAATTGCTTTCTCTATTTGTAGTCTTTAGCAGTCTCATACAAATTTCAGGATTGTGTGTTCTCTTCCTGTAAAAAATGTTAATTAAATTTTGATATGGATTGCACTGCACCTGTATAATTTTCTAGGTAATATGGACATTTTAACAATATTAAGTCTTCTGACCCATGAGCATAAAATATCTATCTTTTTATTTGCATTTTCTTCAGTTCCTTTATCAGTGTCTTCTGGATTTCACTGCACAGGTATTTCACAACCTTAGTTAAATTTATTTTTAGGTATTTACTCTTTTTTTATACAATTGTAAATGGGATTGTTTTCTTAATTTCTCCTTCTGAGAGTTCATTATCATTGTAAAGAAACACAACAGATTTTTACAAACTTTACTAAATTTCTTTACTGACTCAAACACTTTTTTAATGGAGCATGTCAGGTTTTCTATATATAATATCATGTCATCTGCAAATAATGACACTTTTACTTCTTCCTTTTTATTTATTTACTTTTTTTGATTCATTGCTTTATAAGACTCCCAGTACTATATTCAATAAAGTAAGAGTGAACATCCTTGTCTTATTCCTGATTAGAGGAAAAGCTTTCAGCTTTTCAACATTTAGTATGATGTAAGCTGTGGGCTTGTTATATCTGGCTTTTATTATGTTGAAGTACAGTCTCTCCATATCCACTTGGTTGAATAATTTTGTCATAAATTGATGTTAAATTTTGTCAGTATTTTTTCTGACTCTGTAGTCATGCACTGCATAATGACATTTTGGTCAGTGATACACCACATGTATGACTGTGGTCCCATAAGATTATAATCATCTAGTGCTATTGTATACATCATAGCAACATAGCACAATGATTCTTATGTGATTGTGGTGATTCTGGTATAAACAAACCTCAAACCTACTACACTGACAGTCATTTTAAAATATAGTACATACTGTTATGTACAGGGCATAATTCTTGATCATGAAAATAAATGGCTTTGTTACTGGTTTTTATATTTACAATATTATGCTTCTTATTGCTAGATTGTACTGTTTTTACTCATTAAAAAAGTTTCTATAAATCACTATGTTATGTTTATCATGTCTCTGGATAGCTTAATTTTCTCTTGTATTGATTTAATGTCATGGGGTTTTTTTGTACAGTAACATGCTATCTAGAGCTGTAGAGGTTAGGATGACTAACCTCTACCATACATCCCAGATGTGTAAGTGCTCTCTTTGATGTTTGTAGGATGACAAACACCTAAAGACACAAATCTCAGAATGCATCTCCATCGTTAAGCAACACCGTACTGAGTTGAGATGATCATATAACTTTTCTTTTTTATTTTATTAATGTGTTCTATCACATTGATTGATTTCTGGATGTTGAACCATCCTTGTATTCCTAGAATGAATCTCACTCGATCATGGTACATGATCCTTTTAATGTATTTTTGAATTTGGTTTGCAAACATTTTGTGCAGTAACTGCATCTATGTTTATTATGGACATTGGCCTGTAATTTTCTCTTCTTATGATGTCCTTGTTTAGTTTAGCTTTCTGGGTAATGTTGGCTTCATAAAATGAGTTTGAAAGTCTTCTCTCATTTTCCATTTTTTGAAAGAGATGGAAAGGATTGGTACTAATTTTTCTTTAAATGTGTGATAAAATTTACTAGTAATGCTATCTGGTCCTGGCTTTACTGATCCTGGTTTTGTTGGGAGGTTTTAAATTACCGATTCAATCTCTTTAATAGTAACTGATCTTGCAGATTTTCTACTTTTC
This sequence comes from Saccopteryx leptura, assembly GCF_036850995.1. Lineage (NCBI taxonomy): Eukaryota > Metazoa > Chordata > Mammalia > Chiroptera > Emballonuridae > Saccopteryx > Saccopteryx leptura. Next base: position 105,408,454 of record NC_089507.1, on the reverse strand, counting down.
ATAATTCAGTCTTGGAAAATTATATATTTCTAGGAACTTATCCATTTAGGAAAAACTATTTTAAATCCAGTCTCAGCTTCCATAAAAGGCTAGAGAAAAACAACTTAAAATAATTGTTAATCTCTCATCAGAAAGAATAAAGCCAGAAGGTATGAATTAGCAGAATTAAAAAGCTAAAAGGAGAAAGCTGGCAATATAAAGCAAAAATCATAAAATAAAATAAGAATCATGGAATATTTTAAGGTTTTTTTAGGCCAAAAGATAAAATTGAGCCACTCTTTACACCAAAAGGCTAAGACAAAAAGAACAAAATAACTTAACAAGGAAAAAATAATTTAAGAGTGAAAAATTACAGAGCAAGAAGTGGATTAACAATAAAGAATATCAAAAAGTGAAAATAAGGTTCTTTGATAAGACCAATAAAATAGATATACCTCTACCAATATTGATCAAGAAAAAAAGCATAAATTATTAACATCAGTAATAAAAAGGGGAAATATGCCATGGTTATACAAATATTTAAAGAAATTCATAGCTAATGGATTAGTGGTATGTTGTAAATAACATTTTGTCAATTAATATGAAAATTAATGTAAAGTGGAATAATTCTTTTCAAAACATCACCTACCAAAATTGACACAAGGATTAAGCAACCAATATCTATAAAAATGTATTATGTCACCATACACATTTCCATACACACACACAAAATCTCTTCCTCTCCCACAGCTAGTGGTTCAAGCATGACCCCAGGTGCTAAGGATAGCTCAGTTGGTCAGAGCTCAGCCTCTGGTGCTAAAAATAGCTCAGTTGATTTGAGCATTGGCCCTAGACAGGCCTTGCTTGGTGGATCCCAGTCAGGGCACATGTGGGAGTCTGTCTATCTCCCCTCTTCTCACTTTAAGAGAAAAAATCAGTTGTATTTCTATATAATAACAACAAATAATGGGAAAGTAAAATATGAAAATATAATATCATTTAGAAATAAAATTTTGAAAAATCAAATACCTAGAAGTTATTCTAACAAAATATATAGCAGATCTCTAAATAGAAAATTAAAATTACTGTTGATAGAAATAAAACATCTAAACAACAATGAAATACTTATTATTAGATTTATTGAGATGACATTGGTTAATAAGATCATAGAAGTTTCAAGTGTACATTTCTATGATACATGATCTGTGTATTGCATTGTGTGCCTACCACCCAAAGTTCAGTCATCTTTGGTCACTATATATTTGTCCCTTTTAACCTTTACTACTCTCCACCTCCTTCCCTCTGGTAACCATTCTACTGTTGGCTGTGTCTATGAGTTTCAGTTTCACATCCAACATGAATGAAATTATTTGCTTCTTAGCTTTTTCTGACTAACTTATTTGACTTAGCATAGTATTCTTAAGGTCCATTCATGTTGTAGCAAGTGGCAGGATTTCATCTTCCCTTATGGCTGAGTAGTATTCCATAGTTTATATGTACCACATCCTCTTTATTCAATCCTCTATCAAAGGACACTTTGATTGTCTCCATTCTTGGCCACCATGAATGAGAAATAGATCAAGTTGATTATATGTCTTATTAAGTTATCTATTCTTCATTAATTCACCTTTAAATTCAACATGATTATAATCAAAATTCCATGAGGTTTTTAAATAAATGAGCAAGTTGTTTCTACAATTTATATGGAAATGCAAAGATGGAATAGGAAAGAAACACTTAAAGTAGTAAACAAGGATGAAGGGATTACACTACTTTATTTCAAAAGAGTTAATAATATTAGTTATTTTGTTAATTAATGTAGGTTGGACCATAGGCCATAAGAATAGATGAATAGGTTAATGAATCAGAATAGAGAGTACAAAATGTATCCAAACATGTAGAGTCAAATGATTTTCTATAAAAAGAACAAGTCATTTCAAGGGGAAAGTAAAAACCTTTTTCAAGAAATAATGCTGATATAATTATCACTCCATACATAAAAGTTCTTTTGAGAAAAATCATAGACAAAAATCTAAAAGTCTAAAAATATAATGGAGTAAAACATAAGAAAACATGTTCACAATCAAATATAGTAAAATATTTTTAATTAAAAGTTTTGACCATAAACAGTAAAATTATTTGGATCTTATTAAAATTAAAAATATTTTTATCAAAGGATACCATTAATAAAATAAGTACAGAAGCTCTGGCTTGAAAAATATATTCTCAACACATTTATCTGAAAAGAACTCATACTTAGAATATCTAAGGAATTTCTACAAATCAACAATAAAAATATAAACAACTCAAATTTTTAACAGCAACAGACACTTCACAAAAAATATTACACCACTGGTCAATAAGCACTTAGGAAGGTTCTCCAAGTCCTTAATAATCAGGGATATTAAAATTAAAACATGAGATGTGATACAACTACTCATTCTACAGAATGACTCAGATTTAAAAGACTGACAACCTCCTGTGTTTGTGAGAATAAAAATAATTACAATGTTGACACATTGCCAATAGGAGTGTAAAATTTGATGACCACTTTGGTAGTTCCTTACAACATTAAATATTTATACTCTGTATCCCACCAATTTCCCCCCAGTATATTTATGCAAAAAAAAATACCCCAAACAAACAAAAAACATAATCTTCATCAGAGCAGCCTTATTAGTAGTGGCCAAAATCTGGAAACAAGCTATCAAAAAGGATGGGAAACATATTGTGCTTTAATTAGTACCATAGAATACTATTCAGCAATGAAAATATATTAAACTACTGAAATATACAACAACATAAATGAACTTCAAAAATTAACAGTGTTACCTCATCTGTGGTGGGGCAGTGGATAAAATGTCGATATGGAATGCTGAGGTCACCGGTTCAAAGCCTTGGGCTTGCCTGGTCAAGGCACATACAGGAAGCAACTACTACAAGTTGATGCATCCTACTTCTCTCCCCTCTTTTCTCTCTCTCTCTCTCTCTCTCTCTCTCTCTCTCTCTCTCTCTCTGTGTGTGTGTGTGTGTGTGTGTGTGTCTTTCTCTAAAAAATCAGTAAGTAAAATCTAAAAAAAAAATAGAAAGAGAGAAAAGAAAAAGAAAATGTTAGGTGAGGGAGGTAGAGGATTAGAGCAAAAAAAATCACCAAAGAAAAAAATTCATGGACACAGACAACTGTGGTGATTGCTAGGATAGGGTGAGGTGAAAGAGGACATAGGGGTGATAAATGAAAACAAATTTTTTTTTACCTTTTATGAAAATCTTTGAGATTTTTGAGAAAGATAACATGACTTAAAAATAAAAATTTGAGGGGGTGAACACACAATATGGTGTAAAGAGATTGTGTTATAGAAATTGGACACAATTTTCCTGTATAATTATAAAACCTGTATAAATATGTTAGCCAATGTCACCCAAATAAAATTCAATTTAAAAAATAATATTAATGATGAATTTAAACAACCAGATATAAAAGAATAGACACTTTATGATTTCATTTATATGAAGTCCTAGATCAGTTACAATTAACTTCTAATGGTAGAATTCAGACACATGAGAACTTTTTAGGTGATGATAATATTCTAGATCTTGTTTTGAGTTTATATTGTGTAAAGTCATTAAACTAATACTTAGGAAAGATCTGTATTTTTGAATTATACCCATAGAAGTATCATAAAATAAAATATATAAAATTAGAATGTGCAAATATGTTCTATAGGAATATTGTGAATATATTTAATGCCACTGAATTGTACATATATAAATGGTAAAAATGACAAATTTTGGAGTGACGTCACGGAAATGGCGCCGTGAGCAGCGCGTCCGACAGATCTCCCCAAAATCACAACAAATTTATCAACTAGAAACAGGAAAATTTATCTTCGGAGCAAACTGAAAGCAAAAGGACTGTTATCACTCGAATCTGAGAGACGAGGGTGTGGAGGAACCTACCGCAGGGACGTTCATTCAAGCCGCGAGAAAGTGCACCGGTGTGCTATCAACAAGACCACCCGCAGATGCCAATAAGAAAGAGGAAATCGAATATTATGGATACAAAAGAAAGAGAGGTAACACAAATAGATGTGGATAAATCTATGGAGAAAAGACTTAACATATTGGAAGCCTTGGAGCTAAATGACAGAGAATTTAAAATAGAAATCTTAAAAATACTCAGAGATATACAAGAAAACACGGAAAGGCAATATAGGGAGATCAGAAAACAACTCAATGAACACAAAGAATATATTACCAAGGAAATTGAAACTATAAAAACAAATCAAACAGAAATGAAAAACTCAATTCACGAGCTGAAAAACGAGGTAACAAGCTTAGCTAGCAGAACAACCCAGATTGAAGATAGGATTAGTGAAATAGAAGACAAACAACTTGAGGCACAACAGAGAGAAGAAGAAAGAGACTCAAAAATAATAAAAAACGAGAAAGCCCTACAGGAATTATCTGACTCCATCAGAAAGAATAACATAAGAATAATAGGTATATCAGAGGGAGAAGAGAAAGAAAATGGAATGGAGAATATACTCAAACAAATAATAGACGAGAACTTCCCAAGCCTGTGGAAAGAACTAAAGCCTCAAGTTCAAGAAGCAAACAGAACACCGAGTTTTCTTAACCCCAACAAACCCACTCCAAGGCACATCATAATAAAGATGTCACAAATCAGTGACAAAGAAAAAATTCTCAAGGCAGCCAGGGAAAAGAAGAGTACAACATATAAAGGAAGGCCTATTAGATTATCATCAGATTTCTCAGCAGAAACTCTACAAGCTAGAAGAGAGTGGACCCCAATATTTAAGGCCCTGAAAGAGAGGAACTTTCAGCCAAGAATACTATACCCATCAAAGCTATCCTTCAAGTATGAAGGAGATATAAAAACATTCACAAATACAGAAAAGATGAGAGAATTTATCACGAGAAAGCCCCCACTCCAGGAAATACTAAAGGGGGTTTTCCAACCAGATTCAAAGAACAAAAGAAAACAACACCACAAGTAACAGCTCCACCAAGAACACAATAAAACCAAACTTAAACTGTGACAACAAAGAAAAAAAAAAGGGGGGGAGAGAATGGAGATTAACAGTAGCAAAGGACGATGAAGTGCAGAAATACTTATAAGATAGGGTACTACAATGAATATGGTAGGTACCCTTTTCATTACTTAATGGTAACCACCCTTGAAAAAACCACCACAAAAACACATGACTTAAAAAAGGTAGCAACAGAGGAAAGAAGTATGGAACACAAACAAACAGAAACAAATGATAGAAAAACAAAAGAGAAGAATCAAACTAGATACAAAACTAACAGAAAGCAATTTATAAAATGGTAGTAGGGAACCCACAAGTGTCAATAATTACACTAAATGTAAATGGATTAAACTTACCAATAAAAAGACACAGAGTAGCAGAATGGATTAAAAAAGAAAATCCAACTATATGCTGCCTACAAGAAACACATCTAAGCAACAAGGATAAAAACAAATTCAAAGTGAAAGGCTGGAAAACAATACTCCAAGCAAACAACACCCAAAAAAAAGCAGGTGTAGCAATACTCATATCTGATAATGCTGACTACAAGACAGAAAAAGTACTCAGAGACAAAAATGGTCACTTCATAATGATTAAGGGGACACTGAATCAAGAAGACATAACAATCCTTAATATATATGCACCAAACCAAGGAGCACCAAAATATATAAGACAGCTACTTATTGACCTTAAAACAAAAACTAACAAAAATACAATCATACTTGGAGACCTCAATACTCCGCTGACGGCTCTAGATCGGTCATCCAAACAGAGAATCAATAAAGATATAGTGGCCTTGAACGAAATACTAGAACACCTGGATATGATAGACATCTACAGGACACTTCATCCCAAAGCGACAGAGTATACATTTTTCTCTAGTGTACATGGAACATTCTCAAGAATTGACCATATGTTGGGCCACAAAGACAATATCAGCAAATTTAGAAAAATTGAAATTGTACCAAGCATATTTTCTGATCATAAAGCCTTGAAACTAGAATTCAACTGCAAAAAAGAGGGGGAAAAACCCACAAAAATGTGGAAACTAAACAACATACTTCTAAAAAATGAATGGGTCAAAGAAGAAATAAGCGCAGAGATCAAAAGATACATACAGACAAATGAAAATGAAAATACGACATATCAGAATCTCTGGGATGCAGCAAAAGCAGTAATAAGAGGAAAGTTCATATCACTTCAGGCCTATATGAACAAACAAGAGAGAGCCGAAGTAAACCACTTAACTTCCCACCTTAAGGAACTAGAAAAAGAAGAACAAAGACAACCCAAAACCAGCCGAAGAAAGGAGATAATAAAAATCAGAGCAGAAATAAATGAAATAGAGAACAGAAAAACTATAGAAAAAATCAATAAAACAAGGAGCTGGTTCTTTGAAACGGTCAACAAAATTGACAAACCCTTGGCAAGACTCACCAAGGAAAAAAGGCACAGAACTCAAATAAATAAAATCCAAAATGAAAGAGGAGAGATCACCACAGACATCATAGATATACAAAGAATTATTGTAGAATACTATGAAAAATTATATGCCACCAAATACAACAATCTAGAAGAAATGGATAAATTCCTAGAACAATACAACCTTCCTAGACTGAGTCATGAAGAAGCAGAAAGCCTAAACAGACCAATCAGCAGGGAGGAAATAGAAAAAACTATTAAAAACCTCCCCAAAAATAAAAGTCCAGGCCCAGACGGTTATACTAGTGAATTCTATCAAACATTCAAAGAAGACTTGGTACCTATTCTACTCAAAGTCTTCCAAAAAATTGAAGAAGAAGCAATACTTCCGAACACATTTTATGAGGCCAACATAACCCTCATACCAAAACCTGGCAAGGATGGCACAAAGAAAGAAAACTACAGACCAATATCTCTAATGAATACAGATGCTAAAATTCTAAACAAAATACTGGCAAACCGAATACAACAACATATTAAAAAAATAATACATCATGATCAAGTGGGATTCATCCCAGAATCTCAAGGATGGTTCAACATACGCAAAACGGTTAACGTAATACACCATATCAACAAAACAAAGAACAAAAACCACATGATCTTATCAATAGATGCAGAAAAGGCTTTTGATAAAATACAACACAATTTTATGTTTAAGACTCTCAACAAAATGGGTATAGAAGGAAAATATCTCAACATGATAAAGGCCATATATGATAAACCATCAGCTAACATCATATTAAATGGCACTAAACTGAAGGCTTTCCCACTTAAATCAGGAACAAGACAGGGTTGTCCACTCTCTCCACTCTTATTTAACGTGGTGCTGGAGGTTCTGGCCAGAGCAATCAGACAAGACAAAGAAATAAAAGGCATCCATATTGGAAAAGAAGAAGTAAAGGTATCACTTTTTGCTGATGATATGATCCTATACATCGAAAACCCGAAGGACTCCACAAAAAGATTATTAGAAACAATAAACCAATACAGTAAGGTCGCAGGATACAAAATTAACATACAGAAGTCCATAGCCTTTCTCTATGCCAACAATGAAATATTAGAAAACGAACTCAAAAAAATAATCCCCTTCACGATTGCAACAAAAAAAATAAAATACCTAGGAATAAACATAACAAAGAATGTAAAGGACCTATATAATGAAAATTACAAAGCATTGTTAAGGGAAATCGAAAAAGATACAATGAGATGGAAAAATATTCCTTGCTCTTGGATAGGAAGAATAAATATAATCAAAATGGCCATATTACCCAAAGCAATATACAAATTTAATGCAATTCCCATCAAAATTCCTATGAGATTTTTTAAAGAAATGGAACAAAAAATCATCAGATTTATATGGAACTATAAAAAACCCCGAATAGCCAAAACAATCCTAAGGAAAAAGAATGAAGCTGGGGGCATTACAATACCTGACTTTAAACTATATTATAGGGCCACAATAATCAAAACAGCATGGTATTGGCAGAAAAATAGACACTCAGACCAATGGAACAGAATAGAAAGCCCAGAAATAAAACCACATATATATGGTCAAATAATCTTTGATAAAGGGGCCAACAACACACAATGGAGAAAAGAAAGCCTCTTCAACAAATGGTGTTGGGAAAACTGGAAAGCCACATGCAAAAGAATGAAACTCGACTACAGCCTGTCCCCGTGTACTAAAATTAATTCAAAATGGATCAAAGACCTAAATATAAGACCTGAAACAATAAAGTACATAGAAGAAGACATAGGTACTAAACTCATGGACCTAGGTTTTAAAGAACATTTTATGAACTTGACTCCAATGGCAAGAGAAGTGAAGGCAAAGATAAATGAATGGGACTACATCAGAATAAAAAGTTTTTGCTCAGCAAGAGAAACTGATATAAAAATAAATAGACAGCCAACTAAATGGGAAATGATATTTTCAAACAACAGCTCAGATAAGGGCCTAATTTCCAAAATTTACAAAGAACTCATAAAACTCAACAACAAACAAACAAACAATCCAATAAAAAAATGGGAAGAAGACATGAATAGACACTTCTCACAGGAAGAGATACAAATGGCCAACAGATATATGAAAAAATGCTCAGCTTCATTAGTTATTAGGGAAATGCAAATCAAAACTACAATGAGATACCACCTCACACCTGTTAGATTAGCTATGATCAACAAGACGGGTAATAGCAAATGTTGGAGAGGCTGTGGAGAAAAAGGAACCCTCATTCACTGTTGGTGGGAATGTAAGGTAGTACAACCATTATGGAGGAAAGTATGGTGGTTCCTCAAAAAACTGCAAATAGAACTACCTTATGACCCAGCAATCCCTCTACTGGGTATATACCCCCAAAACTCAGAAACATTGATACGTGAAGACACATGTAGCCCCATGTTCATTGCAGCACTGTTCACAGTGGCCAAGACATGGAAACAACCAAAAAGCCCTTCAATAGAAGACTGGATAAAGAAGATGTGGCACATATACACTATGGAATACTACTCAGCCATAAGAAACGATGACATCAGATCATTTACAGCAAAATGGTGGGATCTTGATAACATTATAAGGAGTGAAATAAGTAAATCAGAAAAAAACAAGAACTACATGATTCCATACATTGGTGGAACATAAAAATGAGACTAAGAGACATGGACAAGAGTGTGGTGGTTACCAGGGGTGGGGGGAGGGAGGACAGGGGGAGAGTTAGGGGGAGGGGGAGGGGCACAGAGAACTAGATAGAGGGTGGCGAAGGACAATCTGACTTTGGGCGAGGGGTATGCAACATAATTTAATGACAAAATAACCTAGACATGTTTTCTTTGAATATATGTACCCTGATTTATTAATGTCATCCCATTACCATTAATAAAAATTTATTTAAAAAAAAAAAAAAAAAAATGACAAATTTTGTTTGATATACATCTTACTTTAAACACACACACACACACAGACACATACAAACAGTACAGAAAATACTCATGAATTTACTCAACATTGATACTTGCAGTCACAATGGAAAATAACATATTTTCCCCCCAAAAGTAAAGGGGAAAATGCCCGTGCATCTTATGGAGCAAAAAATATGGTATTTTATTAAGTATTCTAACACACCATTTGGCTCAGAATATTTTTTTCTTATTTTCCTCCTTAAAACCCTAGCCTAGGTGTGTCTTATGATCAGGTGCATCTTATGGAGAGAAAAATACTATAATATTAAAGGATGAGGGCACAGGAAAATTTACCATTAACCTGTAAGCTTCAGCTTTTACCTATAAACATACAACACTCTCATTCATAGAGTTGTCTTTGCCACAAGAAAAATGTAAAAATAATTATAAGCCCTGGTCAGATAGCTCAGGTGGTTGGAGTGTTGACCCAAAGCACAGAGGTTGCTGGTTCAATCCCTGGTCATTGCACATATAGGAACAGATCAATCTCTCTCTCTCTCTCTCTCTTTCTCCCTTCCTCTCTCTCACTAAAATTGATTTAAAAAAGAAAAAGAAATAAAAATAAAATTAATTATATGATAAATAACCCTTGACTGTACCTTTCCATCTTTTCTATCTAGTAATAATAAAATATTCTAACAGTAAAGAAGTCTAAATCCGGCCAAGAATATTTCTCAGTCTTCCATCCCACCCATCCCCTTCCTCTCCCCCAGCCCCTTCACCTGAGTTCATTTTCCTTCATGACAGTGTCTACAAATGAATCTCTAATTGACTCATAGTACAGTCGACTGCAAGGTAGAGAAATGTTTTTCTAACAGCTTGGCCAGTGACTTTTCTGGAGAAGGGAGGTTTTTTTGGTTCCCCTTAATGAACTTCAAGACAGAACCAAAGTCCTTGCTTTTTATTCATGATTCTGATGCTTTCTGGAACTATCAATTCTTTCATTGATTTACAATCCTTCAAATATAGAAACTTACCTCATATACCTGTTTTTCACTTTCTTTTTTCTGTCCTTCATTTTTCTCCTTTCCTCCTTCTATCCCTTCTCCCCTCTCCCTCCTCCTCTTTTTCTGCTTTTCCTCCTTCTTCTTGGTTTTGAGTCCCACTACTTTTAGCAGTAACAGTGATTCCCAACAGAGTTTCTGAGAGGCTGAAAGGCTGAGAAACACTTCTGACAGCCCAGTAGGCCAATGGGCGAGGCACCAAGTGCGGGGCCCTCACCTTGGGAAGGAGGGTCATGCTTTAGGTTGGGGACCCAGAGTGTTCTGCCTACATGTAAGACTGAACTGGGAGCTCATAAGCCCTCACAGGAAGCACAGTTCAGCTTCAGAGCATCCATCTCAGTCTCTGAAACTAGACTGAGATGATCCCAGATTTCTAGAGCTCTCAGGGAGCACAAGAAAAGCACATGTAAAGCCCTCCCTGGAGGAAGATAACATCACACAAGGTCTCAAATTACTTCTGTAACAATTCTGCAACTGCAATATCCTGCACAAACTAAACAGTAGCTAAGCATCAAAAGAGGCATGAATACATGAAGGGAAATGAGTAGAAATGTCACCATATATAATCAGACCTAAAGGAGCTCCAGATGTTAATGTCAACAAAACACAGATTTTAAATAAGAATGAATCCATCAAACAAATGCTATTTTTGTTCATAAATACTGCCCTAAATAAATTGACTTAGGAAGGGAATCCTAAGAGAAATGAGAAGTCAGGCAAAGGTCCAGAGCTGCTTTGTCTTTACGTCCTGCTCCAGGGTACTGGAGGAGGCCTTGGTGTGAGACTGTCATGAGAGTAGGGAGAGTGAAGCTGCTGAGGGAACACAGAAGGGGGAACTGAGATGTGGAATCTCACAATGCCCACACTCCACTTTAGTGATGTGCCTTATGCCTTTCTTGGGATACAATTCAGGATTATTAACTCAGATCTTCAAAGCTTGATAGTATTTCCAGGACTTGAAGAATAAGATGGGACATCTTTGATAATTGGGAAAAATACAAGACTTACAAGATAATTTTGGAGTTAGAATCATTGAGAAAATGGTAGTTTACTCATCTGAGTATCATTATTGCCTACTTGACTGTGAGCTTCATGATTATCTGGCACTATGTCTCTCTTACTATGTATTTATGGTATTTATCACAGGCCTAGTATTTGAGCAGAGGCTCTCCTTAGCATATTTTGATATTAATCAAATTGAACTGTATTAAGATTAGCCTACGCAAAGTCACTTAAGTCAGTGAACAAACCAGTATTCAACTCAACAATTAATAATAGCAGCTAATACTAACATAACACTAATATATACCACGCACTATAGAACTTTACATATATTAACTTTAAGGCCCATTATAATGTTATTTAGTAGGTATTTCAGGATCTTCACTTTACAGATAAGAAAACCAAAGCACAGAAAGGCTAAGTAATTTTCTTGGGCTCACATTACTAGTTAGGTGGTGGAACTTGTATTTGAATAACGGTGGTCAAGCCCCAGAGCCCAAGCTATTTACCACCACTTTAAATTCAATGGGAAATAGTAAGGATTCAGCCCACATTTCCCTCGTGCTAGATGATTTCCATTATACTGGACTGTCCCTTCTCAAGTGCCCTTAGTTCAGTTGAAACTATGTCTCGACTCTGGATGGGATCAGAGAAGGGAAAGAGATTTTTGAAATTATATATACATAACACAGCGTTATAGAGAGCAGAACAGCAAATCCTGGAGGGAAAAGGGGAGCGCGTGGGGGGGAAGGGGCAAGGGGGAGGTTGAGGGGAACATGGGGATGGGGGTATGTACTTGGTGGGACATGAATCTATATAAACACAATAAATTTAAGTAAGTAAGTAAATAAATAAATAAATAAATAAGGCTCTGTCTTACGTGTTTGTATTAGCTTTAATAACTATGTACTTAGAAGGTTAAGCATTGTACTTATATTCAAAGCATATAGAAGTGTTGATGTGCTGAATTGAAGTGTGCTGTTACTGAAATGAGTTACTTATTTAGTGAAAACAGTTCCATCTTATCCAACTGTGACAAAACCAGAGAAACTGACAATACTTTCCCACTTCATGAAGCTTTACTTAAAATATGTTTGATTGAATTGCCAGCTATACTAAATTGATTTTTTGAAAGGATTTCAGATTTTTCCAATTTAAATATGTGGCATTTGGCAATTACAGGCTACAGTGTACACAATGACATTCAAGTTTTAGTCTGCCATTTTATAAATGGTCTAGTGATCCACTGCCTGAGGTAGGTGTTTTCTTGTTTGAAGGCCATTGGCATATTTGTCAGAATACTAGCCTGTATTTTCTATTTACACATACTTTAAAGATATTAATTTGCTATGTCAGCATGCCAATTTCAGGTAAGTATCAAATATATGCTTCATATCTGTGGTTTGATTAAATCAATATGTATAAAATCTTCTATTCTCAAATTTATTTAGACCTCAATATTCTTTTAGCCAGATTTGTGAAAATGGTTACCTATTTAAGTTCAACGCAGAGCATAAAGAGAATTTTCACAGGACTAAAGCATCATTTACTCAAATTTAAATTGAAGAAGGTATACCAAGATAATATAGTATTTGAAAAAATTGCACGTTGCAAGCAAAGTACAGTGAACCCAGTTGGAGAAATCATTTTAGTAAATGGAGAAATGTATTCCTTATGAGATGAAATATCTTATTAGTGCAAATGTGGCCCTGAACTCTGTATGAAGCGGACCAGAGGTCAAATCAATGCAATCTCTGGAACTCAATTCACCCACATTGCAGATAATATTGCTCAGGTGAAGGCTTTCATGGGCTCATTGTTTCTTGTCTCCCCTTCCATTTCCTAAGGTCAAGACTGCTTTACTTTCACTAAAATAAAACCAAATATAACCTGATGAGGTGGTGGCACAATGAATCGAGTTTGGTCTGGGCTGCTGAGGATCCAGATTCAAAACCCAGGTTCGCTGGCTTGAGGGCAGGGTTGCCAGCTTGAGCGTAGGATCATAGTCATGACCCCATGATCACTGGCCTGAGCCCAAGGTCGCTGGCTTGGCTGCAGGCCCCCAGTCAAGGCACATATGAGAAAGCAATCAATGAACAACTAAGGTGCTACAACAACTATGAGTTGATGTTTCTTATCTCTCTCCTTTCCTGTCTGTCTGTCCCTTTCTGTCCACCTCTCTCTCTGAAAAAAAAAATACAAATCAGGTACTACTACAGTGGGCATTTTCTTGCTGATTCTGGCTTTCTTTAAGCAGTGGGAATATTCCACAGAGAAAGTACCTATAAATAATGATTGCCATATCCTACATCAACTCTCCATCCTTCTCCATGGATACAATGGGAGGTCACCCTGTAAGGACCAGAGTGACATGCTTGCTTGCTCTGTGGCTTGCTGTTGGGGTGGCCATTTAGGAGCCCCTGCAGATTAAAGGGAGATAGGGAATTTGTTACCTCAGGATGATCATGCTTCTGGACAGATGTCACAGTTTTCCTCAAAACACATGATTTTCTCCTTGTAACTTCCAGTATCCCTATCTCCGCTCTTCCCTTTGATCCTGGAGGTGGCCACAACCCAGCTGATATTAGTTAGCCTGAAGACACTGCCCTATCTCTTGAAATTTCCCTGCACCCTCATCACCCTTTTCTATAGTCATTTTATGAAACATCCTCCCCCCTCCCAGTGAATTACCTTAACTTGAATGGGCCATCAGATTCTATTTTGGGCCCCGATTTAACATAATTAGCACAAGAAAATCTATTTTAAACTCTCCAATATAATAAAACAGCACTTAGTTGTGATCTAATTCTGAGAATTAAGAATGTATAACCTCCCTTTGCTTGTAAATAGTTTAAAACATTTTAACTAAAATACCAAAGAACTTATTAAATCTGTCCTTTACTGGACAAAAAATAATGACTTGATATAAATCTCTGACTTAAAAGTTTATCCTTCATTTTTTATTGAGCATCTATTGTATACTAGGCACTCAGCTAAGCCATGGAGATGCAATGATTGATAAGAAACAGTCCCTGCCTCTAAGGAGCTCAGAGGGATTCATTTATAATCACATGGAGTGTCATGTGACAAATACGATGATGAATAAGAGAAAAGGCATTATGAAAACTCAGTCCGAGAAAACAAGTGAAAGTTTCTTGTCAGAAGAGAGGTTTTCTTTTTCACAGATGGAAGGAACTGAATCCTCTCATGGCCTGGAGGGAGAGAGTCAATTCCGAGAATAAATGCCAGAGTAAGAACAAAACGAAGGTGTTGTAAGCTAATCACACATCTTTTAGAAAGAAGAAATAAATAAGAAATACCTGCTTACTTGGATGATGGAGGGCAGAGTATTTTAAGTTATTAAAATCAGTTCAAGTGCAGCAATCCAGAAGGACTGCATCTCAACCGCAGGATGTATTGTCACTCAGCCATCTGTGGCCAACAGTCCCCACAGAATTGTTCCAAATTTATTCTCCAAAGTTAAATCTATGATAGAAAAAAAAAAGGGAAAAGAAAAACTGGCACTCTTTCAGCAGGTAAACATCTGGATTCATTTTGAACGGGTAAGAACCAGATGCCTGACATTTTATTTTTATTTATTTATTTACTTATTTTGTGAGAGAGAGAAACAGGAAAGGAGAGAGAGGGTGAGAAGCAACAACTCACAGTTGCTTTCTCTTTAGTTGTGCATTGATTGCTCCTGAGAAAGGGAGGAGAGAGAGAGAGGGTGAGAAGCATCAACTGGTAACTGGTTTCAGTTTAGTTTTACTTTGAGCTTCTCATGCATGCCTTGACTGGAGCCAAGTCATTGTCTCCTTGCTCAAGCCAGCGACCTTTGGGCTCAAGCTGATGAGCTTTGAGATCATGTGGACAATTCCCCACTCAAGCCACCAACCCCACACTGACAAGCTCACACTCAGAGCCAGTGACCTCAAGGTTTCAGACTGGAAACCTAGCATTCTCGGTTGATGCTTTATCCACTGTGCCTCCACTGGCCTGGCCACATACCTGATATTTCACATTTTAATGACCATAAGGACCAATGTGAAAATACATTATTCTATTGAAATAAAGTAGAAAGAATGAAGTAAGCTGGAAGAGTGCTAACAATGGTTAAGATACCAAAAGGCCTACAAAATAGCAGAATATAATTGACTAATAAAACAGCAGGCTGTGGATCAGGGGATGTTCAATTTAGGGTCCCCAGTTTTGTTTAAATGGAAAGCTTAGTCATTTTAAAAGCTTTCATGAAAGTACGTTTTAAATTTGAATGTCTGCAAGTTAGATAATATGCATATGATATGGTTGGCAAAGGGGTGAAGTGGACTTCATTTTCAGAGAGTAAAATATTATAGAAAAATCATTAATTAGAGCCTCCCTCGGACCAAGGGTCTTGGAGCAAAAGGAGTTATCATAAACATCAGGCTGAGTCCACTGGCAACAGTCCTGAGCTGGGAAAAGCTTCCCAAAGGTCCACCTTAAAGGGCCCTTAGTGCTTCCTCCCAAAACACCACTGGGGTCAGTGCAGATGGAGATGGTGTTTATAATCTTTAAACCTCCTTTAGAATAAACAGGCATGACTGGGCCCTATCATCCATTCACCCTTCAGGTCCACTCTTTTTTTTAATTCATTTATTTTATTTTAATTTATTCATTTGTTTATTTTTATTTTTTATTGAATTTATTGGGGTGACATTGGTTAATAAAATCATATAGGTTTCAAGTGTACAGTTTTATGATACATCATCTATATATATTGCACTGTGTGCCTTAATATTACCTACAAAAGGGGTGGAGGAGAAGGCTCTGTCTACCCAGGCCACAGAAGAGAAGCAAAGCAGGCCTCTGAGCTGCTCCCTCCTGGTGTGCACTAGAGACTGGCTGTGCCCCCCCCCCCCAAAGTCCTATGTTAAAAACCTAACCTCCAATGTGGTGGCATTTGGAGGTGGAGCTTTTGGGAGGGATTATGTCATGAGGTGGAACCCACATGAATAAGACTGATGCCCTTTTTAAGAAGAGACTCCAGAAAATTCTCTGCCATGTGAGGACACAGCGAGAGAGGGAGGACATCTACGAGCCTAGAAGTAGTCCCTCACTACTAGACAATAAATCTGCAGGTGCCTTGATTTTGGACTTTCAGCCTCCAGAGTTGTAAGAAATAAATGTCTGTTCTTTATAAGCCAGCCAGTCTATAGTGTTCTGTGATAGCTGCCCAAATTCTTACAGAGTGCCATGACCCCCTGAGGTCCCCCACACAGCAGAGCTGGGGATGGAGATGCCAAGGAAGGAGAGGTCTCAACAAGAGGCAGCGGCAGCAGGACCAGAGAGTAAGGCTCCTGTATGAGAAGGCAAATCCTGGGCTGGTGGCACCTGATGACCAAGGGCAGATGCAAACCAGCAAGGGGTGCTCCCGGGGACACTTCTATCTTTGCTGCGAGTATCCCTTTTTCCCTCAGAATGCAATGGAATTTTTCGCACATTTACCTTTGTATGAGTTTCTGTGTTTCCTTAGTGGGAATTTATAAAAGGGCTCTTACTAGTAACGTGTATGATCTCTCTAAGGTCTATAATATTAAGGTGACCAACTATTTTACAATGGAAAGGAGGGCAAAAATAAATTGAAGAAAACAGTATTGTAAATATGATAAAAGAAACATTTTATACATTGCAACAATAATACACTATAATATGATAAATGCATAATAAAACACTTGTAATATTTTATATTGTAATTATGCTTACATGTCTATTAATTTTTAATAATAATTGTAATAAAAAAGTTAGATACAAATATTCATTTAGATACAAATACATCACATTGCACACAATGGATCGACTCTGCATCGATCAAATATGAACATTTACAGATTAGTCTTCCAGCATCAAAAAGGACATGAAGAAGGACACTTTTTTGAGGGAGGACGAAACTTACAAAAGAAGGACTGCCCTCCTTAAAGGAGGACAATTGGTCACCTTAATAATATACATAAACATAACCAAATCCCATTCTAGAGAGAGTGTACCAGTTTTTGCTCCCATCAACAGTCTATGAAAAGTTGCCAACTGTGACTAGTATCATTGTTTAGTTGTAGCTGGTAGGTAAAGATTTGTATCACATTGTTAATATAAGTTGTATAAATCTAATGAGATTAAAATTGTTTTACATTTATAATCACTTAAAAGGATGTGAGGTTATCTGTATGTGTGTGTGAATCAGTTGTTTTACACTGTTGTTCATTATATGGCCAAGAATTGATTGGCCATATCAATTCTTTACAAGCTAATGTCATGCCATGCTGAGTATAATGGAATTTAGTCCTTACATTGTCCAACAAATGACTTTCAACTGTTTGAGAGAGACAGAGACTTTTTGATAAAGGAAAACTGGGTGTTTCCTCTTTCCCTTCTAGGTTAAGAAGTCAAAAGGCAAACTTGTATAAAAATGCCTAAGTTTAGCTTGAGTTAACCAGTTTAAAATTATTTTAGATTAAGTATACAAAACTTATTTATTCAAACAAAGATTGTACCTACACAGCATTTTTCTTTCCTTTTCAAAGGCAAAGTGTAGGATTAAACGCATTGTTCTAAACAATGAGTAGTATTGCTACTATCTTTTTATGACTTATGTCTTTATTCAACACATAATTCATCTTTAAAAACATTTTTTCCTTGTAAGTGACACATAATTATTTTGCACTTAATTTTCTTAACCACACATAATGTTTCTGAACAACTCAAAAATATTTTAAAACACTTAAATATCTTTCAAACATTTCCTTCAATTTTTATTGTTAAATCTGAAGTTTCTAATTAATACAAAGTTCTTTCTTACCACTATTTTTTTAGAATGAATAAAAATTCACTGTCAACACATTAGTGCTGTACTATGAAGATAATTTCAAAGCCATTACTGAGTTCAAAAGTAATAACCCTTCATCCCATACACTTTGACCTTTTCATTTATCGAGCAACCACTATGAGTTGACATTGTACTCTATGGGTATAAAGATGAATAAGATAAAAACTTTACAATCAAAGTATGTGTATGATTAGGGTTTTCAGGGTTAGCACTCACACAAAAATGCCCAGTTAAATATCAATTACCGATAAACAATTGTTACAAATATGTCCCAAATGTTTGATGAGACAGTTATACTAAAAAAAAAAAAAAAATGTAATTCATCAGAAATTAAAATATCTGGACGGCCAGTTTTTTATCTGGCAAGCCAATTAGGACATAATAGAAGAGTAATAAAGGTCATTATTTCTTGTAATTAATATAAACAGTTGTATTCATGCTATAGAACAGGAACTTAACCACGCTATGCAAGTTGAGAGGTAAGAGATCAGAGGATTCATTAAAAAGTTGCTTCTAAACTGGATCTCAAACAAACAAATCAGATCTAGACAGATGATAACCGCTGATGTTCCTTTCAGAAAGGGGGGAATTAAAGGGCCAAAAATATTCTAATATAGTAGTCATTTTGACTGGCAAAGAAATTTATATTGTTCGTCAACAATATATGTAGAAGTTTCAAGTTATAGCTTATAATGGAAATACCACATTTCAATTCTAGGATAACAAATTGAAATTCTAGAGTATAATAAATAGTTCAACAGTTTATTGTAGGTTGGTGGTATTATTTCTGCAAGAAAAAAAGACTACTTATAGCAAGAGTAATAGCTCCCTCTACTGGTTGCATGTAGGAAAATCCTCAGTTGATATCAAAGATAAATGGAATGGTTTACACAGAGACTGGACATTTCATTATAAATTACTTGGTAATATTGGCAATATCTTGGGATATCTTTATTTAATATAAACAGTTTTCTTCCATTTTCCTATATACTACAATTTATAAACTTATCACTGACAAAATACTCAAAAAGTTGGGGGATTCCCTTAAAGATATTAATTTAAATAGTAAATGGCTTAAAGAAAGCTCACCAAAGTTCTTTTACCCTCACCACAATTGTCTTTTCTGCATAATCTGACTTAAAATCAGGGAAAACAGTAAAGTTTTTAAATTAAATACATTTTCAACTACCTATAAGACGGTGGTGCATAGATAAGACTGACTCTGCAAGTTTGTGAAAATACCAATTCTATCCCAAATCTACTAAAACATAAGTGCCAGAAGAGGGGTTGCCAATTTTCACTTTTCACAATTGCTCTCCAGTGAATTGCGTAAGTGATTCTCTGACGACATCTTCCTTAATAAACTAAAAGTCTTCAGCTTCTAACTTGTGCTGATTCCTAATTATCCTCAATTAATTAGCACCACCTGTTTAACAAAAGTGAATAGCTCCCTGATGTCTATTAGATCAACTCTGATGTCTCTCTCTGGCAGGAAGAATTCAGGATCTCCAACAGCTGATCTTGTCTCATCTGCTCACATCCCCATCCAAGGCCCCATTCTAACAGGACTTCTGGCTCGTCTGTCTCCACTCCCCATGCCTCTCCCTGCAGAACAATCACCCTTGCAGGAAAACATGACTTCTGTACTTCTTTTGAGGATTACCTTAATCTCCACATCTACTGTACTGACTTCTACAGCCTACATGGTCTTACCTCTCCAAATGCTACATGTTCTTCATGTTTCAGACTTGCTTCTAAATGCCATGTGGTAATTACTGGTTTCTGATCAATTTATAGGACAACCTATGTGTGGTCAATTCATCTGAAAACATCAACACTACACCACTAGAAATGCCAAATAAATATTAGTAAATATCCTTTTTAATATATATATATATATTAACTTTTTAAAAATAGGAGAAACAGCCTGACTAGATGGTGGCACAGTGAACAGAGTTTTGGACTGGGATGCAGAGGACCCATGTTTGAGACCCTGAGGTCTCCAACTTGAGTGCGGGCTCATCTGGTTTAAGCAAGGCTCACCAGGTTGGACCCAAGGTCGCTGGCTCAAGCAAGGGGTTACTCGGTCTGCTGTAGCACCACGGTCAAGGCACATATGAGAAAGCAATCAATGAACAACTAAGGTGTCACAATGAAAAACTAATGATTGATGCTTCTCATCTCTCTCTGTTCTTGTCTGTCTGTCTCTATCTATCCCTCTCTCTGACTCTCTCTCTGTCTCTGTAAAAAAAAAAAAAGGAGAAACAGAATATTATCCAAAATTGTTAAAAAATTTAAAATGCCAGACATATTTACCCAGAACCAAACAGAACTACAGTAATAATTATACTTGCTACAGCAGAAGCCTGCAGAATATCCAAACTTTAAGGTTATTATTATGTTCCCTTTTTGACATGGAATTTTGTCTACAGTTGTTTCTCTGCCATTGTGAGCTAAAACATCAAGCTGTTCTAACAATGTCTATTATATTCATTCTATTATATTCAGGACTGAGTTTCATCCAGAGCCCCACTTCATGCATGAAATGTGGAATGTACCCAATTACAGTTTACTACTTGATTTGAAATGACCAAGCTGCCTTGAACCAAGCACCCTTAACTAGTCTACAAGCATCAATTTGATATGAAAGCACCTATTATCAATTAATTAATTAAAAAAATCAAAGCAGAAAAGTACAAATGTCTAATCTAATAAGGTCACACACACACTAGTTGTGATAGTTTTCTATTGCTGCAAAGCAAATCAGTATGAACTTAGTGGTTTTCAACAATACTATTTGTTATTTCGCAGTTAGGGAGATCAGAAGTCCAGAATGACATGACTGGGTTCCCTGCTTAAGGCTGAAATCAAGATATTAGCTGTCTCCTCTGCTTCCTGAATACATGTTGTTAGCAGAATTCAGTTACTTTACAGTTAGCTGTAGGACTGAGATCCCCATTCATTTCCTTTACAGTTTTAGGACTGAGGTCGCCATTTTCTTTCTGGCTGTTAGCTAACAGCTACTCTTTGCTCCTGGAGGTCCCTGGATTACTTGGCATATGGTTTTCTCTATCTTCAAAAACAGCATTAGCACATCAAATGTTCCTCAAACTTTGGATCTTTGAATTCCTTTTCTTCTACTAGTCAGTGAAAACTCAGCTTTTAAAGGGTTTGTGATTTTGACTGTCAACCTTTTGCCTTATAGTCATGAGAGCAGAATCTCATCACATGCAAAAGTTTCATCACACTCAAATGGGAGGGGATTTCACAAAGGAGAGGGTCATTGGGATTTCTTAGAGTCTGTCTACCATACATGTCAAGTGTGTTACTTAGCAGCTTTGTCTGGTTTTTAAAAAAGATTGAGCATATATTTACTAATTCAACAAACATTGATGGCACTCCAACTATGTACCAGGTGCTGTTCATGCAAAGATTAATTAATCATGGCACCAGACCTCAAGGAGTTTGACTCATGAATAAATCTTTCCCGTGATGAGTAAACAGGAACTCCACAGGTACAGTGGTGGCAACAGGAGGGAGAGAAGGGTCTGAATCTTGATGTAGGACTTACGTGGTCAGTCGCATAAAATGATGAGATCTAGCAGCAGACCAAATCACAGAGCTCCTTGCAAGTAATGCTGAGGAAGTTTTACTTTATTCTGCAATTGAATAGACCCTTGATAGTTACTAAGCAAGAGAATGACGTGACATTTCTTCAAACATCTGACATGCAGACTATGAAATGTTCTCTAGCAGTAAATAGTACAATACAGCTACAGCATATGCCAAATGACTCACTATTATTGTTACTACATTTAGACATGTAATTTCTAATGGCCTAGTGGACAAAAATGTTAGTGAAATTTTCAAAGGAAACTAATTTATAAATAGATGTTGCATAGGCACTGGGAAAATCTGACTCAGCCTGGCAACTCCTCCATGAGTATTCTGTGACAAATTTCTAATTTATCATAATCAACTATGTCATACTTCTAAAATTCCATGACTTTTTCCACCCACCTTCAGCCAGGCTTTTCAACTACCCACAAAAAACATTTTTTTTTCTAGATGAGAATTAAAGCTTTGCACACATTTTTTAAAAACTGCACATTTCATACCTGCTGTTGCTTCCTGAGAAAAGGTTACCAGAACCTCAAATAAATTTTAATGAGTGAGATTTTTAGGTCTCAACTGATTTACATCAGGAAACAGTTGAGATTTTGTAGTAAGTGCATGGTTGACATGAGTTATCACATAGGCATATACCAATCCAGATTCATCGCCCTCTAATTTTAAAGATAGCCAAGTTACAGAAATGGAATGCTTATTAAATGTCACTGTTGGATCTCTAATAACTGTAAAGAACAGTATGTAGAAACTCAAATTTCTGCTTTTCAGATGTGACTCATCATTTAGTTTCTTCTTGTCAACAAAATACATTGTTTAAAAAAAATGAGTCAGGGAAGAAAGACTATTTCCTGATGAAGATGAGAAGAAAAATTAAGTAACTCCCTTCTCATTACCTTCTGTACTTGAATGTCCACCCTCATTTCCTTCATGTTATCAGACATGTGTATGACTCATAAGGGTCTATTTGAAGTTTCAGCTAAACTAGTCTACTCCCCAAAATGGAATTTTCTGTCGAAATCCATGAAGTTGTGAAATGGATGAGCCTGAGCATTTAAGATTCCTGACTTCCTACAATACAGGTCAACACTTTTAAGTAGGAAAAATCAAAAGTCAAGATATTCTTTTGCATGTGGCTTTCCAGTTTTCCCAGCACCATTTATTGAAGAGGCTTTCCAATCCTAAGGAAAAAGAATGAAGCTGGGGGCATTACAATACCTGACTTTAAACTATATTATAGGGCCACAATAATCAAAACTGCATGGTATTGGCAGAAAAATAGACACTCAGACCAATGGAACAGAATAGAAAGCCCAGAAATAAAACCACATATATATAGTCAAATAATCTTTGATAAAGGGGCCAACAACACAAAATGGAGAAAAGAAAGCCTCTTCAACAAATGGTGTTGGGAGAACTGGAAAGCCACATGCAAAAGAATGAAACTCGACTACAGCCTGTCCCCGTGTACTAAAATTAATTCAAAATGGATCAAAGACCTAAATATAAGATCTGAAACAATAAAGTACATAAAAGAAGACATAGGTTCTAAACTCATGGATCTGGGTTTTAAAGAACATTTTATGAACTTGACTCCAATGGCAAGAGAAGTGAAGGCAAAGATAAATGAATGGGACTACATCAGAATTAAAAGTTTTTGCTCAGCAAGAGAAACTGATATCAAAATAAACAGACAGCCAACTAAATGGGAACTGATATTTTCAAACGACAGCTCAGATAAGGGCCTAATATCCAAAATTTACAAAGAACTCATAAAACTCAACAACAAACAAACAAACAATCCAATAAAAAAATGGGAAGAGGACATGAACAGACACTTCTCCCAGGAAGAAATACAAATGGCCAACAGATATATGAAAAGATGCTCAGCTTCATTAGTTATTAGAGAAATGCAGATCAAGACTACAATGAGATACCACCTCACCCCTGTTAGATTAGCTATTATCAACAAGACGGGTAATAACAAATGTTGGAGAGGTTGTGGAGAAAAAGGAACCCTCATACACTGTTGGTGGGAATGTAAAGTAGTACAACCACTATGGAGGAAAGTATGGTGGTTCCTCAAAAAACTGCAAATAGAACTACCTTATGACCCAGCAATCCCTCTACTGGGTATATACCCCAAAACCTCAGAATCATTGATACGTAAAGACACATGTAGCCCCATGTTCATAGCAGCACTGTTCACAGTGGCCAAGACATGGAAACAACCAAAAAGCCCTTCAATAGAAGATTGGATAAAGAAGATGTGGCACATATACACTATGGAATACTACTCAGCCATAAGAAATGATGACATTAGATCATTTATAGCAAAATGGTGGGATCTTGATAACATTATACAGAGTGAAATAAGTAAATCAGAAAAAAACAAGAACTACATGATTCCATACATTGGTGGAACATAAAAACAAGACTAAGAGACATGGACAAGAGTGTGGTGGTTACCAGGGGTGGGGGGAGGGAGGATGCAGGAGGGAGGGAGGGAGAGGGGAAGGGGGAGGGGGAGGGGCACAGAGAAAACTAGATAGAGGGTGACAGAGGACAATCTGACTCTGGGCGAGGGGTATGCAACATAATTTAATGAGAAGATAACCTAGACATGTTTTCTTTGAATATATGTACCCTGAATTATTAATGTCATCCCATTAACATTAATAAAAATTTATTAAAGAAAAAAAAAAAAGAAGAGGCTTTCTTTTCTCCATTGTGTGTTTTTGGCCCCTTTATCAAAAATTATTTGACTATATATATGTGGTTTTATTTCTGGGTTTTCTATTCTGTTCCATTGGTCTGAGTGTCTATTTTTCTGCCAATACCATGCTGTTTTGATTGTCGTGGCCCTATAATATAGTTTGAAGTCAGGTATTGTAATTCCCCCAGCTTCATTCTTTTTCTTTAGGATTGCTTTGGCTATTCGGGTTTTTTTATAGTTCCATATAAATCTGATGATTTTTTGCTCCATTTCTTTAAATAATGTCATTGGAATTTTGATGGGAATTGCATTAAATTTGTATATTGCTTTGGGTAGTATGGCTATCTTGATTATATTTATTCTTCCTAACCAAGAACAAGGAATATTCTTCCATCTCATTATATCTTTTTCGATTTCCCTTAACAACGGTTTATAGTTTTCATTATATAAGTCCTTTACATTCTTTGTTATGTTTATTCCTAGGTATTTTATTTTTTTGTTGCAATCGTGAAGGGGATTATTCTTTTGAGTTCATTCTCAAATGTTTCATTGTTGGCATATAGAAAGGCTATTGACTTCTGTATGTTAATTTTGTATCCTGTGACCTTATTGTATTGGCTTATTGTTTCTAGTAGTCTTTTTGTGGATTCTTTGCGGTTTTCGATGTATAGGATCATATCATCTGCAAAAAGTGATACCTTTACTTCTTCTTTTCCGATATGGATGCCTTTTATTTCTTTGTCTTGTCTGATTGCTCTGGCTAGAACCTCTAGTATCACATTAAATAAGAGTGGAGAGAGTGGACAACCCTGTCTTGTTCCTGATTTAAGGGGGAAAGCCTTCAGTTTAGTGCCATTTAATATGATGTTAGCTGATGGTTTATCATATATGGCCTTTATCATGTTGAGATATTTTCCTTCTATACCCATTTTGTTGAGAGTCTTAAACATAAAATTGTGTTGTATTTTATCGAAAGCCTTTTCTGCGTCTATTGATAAGATCATGTGGTTTTTGTTCTTTGTTTTGTTGATATGGTGTATTATGTTAACCGTTTTTTTTTGTTCTTTGTATCTGGTTAGAGAACCCCCTTTAGTAATTCCTGGAGTGGGGGTTTTCTGATGATAAATTCCCTCATCTTTTCTGTATCTGTGAATGTTTTTATTTCTCCTTCATATTTGAAGGATAGCTTTGATGGGTATAGTATTCATGGCTGAAAGTTCCTCTCTTTAAGGACTTTAAATATTGGGGTCCACTCTGTTCTAGCTTGTAGAGTTTCTGTTGAGAAATCTGATGATAATCTAATGGGCCTTCCTTTTGTAATTGTCCTTTTAATCATCTCTGTCATGCCATCACAGTTCCCCATTTGCTACTCCACCTAAACATACCCTTTTATGAACTAAATCTCCAGAAGCAAGAATTCTGTTTCTGTTTCTTCTGCAGCCCTCAGCAGAAATGTTAAAAAAAAATGACAGGTTTCAGGTAATCATGTAAGTGTATATTACTTCAGTGACTCAATGAAGACCCAAGTGCATGATGGGAGGAAGTAGGAGAGCTAAGGAGGAGTTTTGTGTTGTCTCACAACACCATTCTTGTGGTTTTGAAGAGTTACACAAGAATCTATCATTTTGCTTTTCCCAGAGTTAGCAAAAGTGCCAAAAATATAGCAATCATTGCATAGTACTAAACAATGATATGGGATTTTCTGATACAGTAT